>NC_138588.1:366087-417161 GCF_964289735.1 Phaethon aethereus
CCCCGGCCCCGGCTCGCCCGGTGCTGCCCCCGGGGCGCCCCGTGCCGGCCTGGCGCCGCTTCCCCGTCCCGGGCCCCCGCCGCTCCCTTCCGTCTGTCCCGTCCGCCACTCTCCGATCGCGCCGCTTCCCCCGGCAAGTTCCGCCCCATTCCGCCGGTGCCGGATCTCCGGCACTGACAGTCCCCTCCCAGTCCCCCCCCCGCTCCCCTCCCCCGGGTGGTCCCCGTTTCCCCCGGCGCTGGTCCCCTCGGGTGGTCCCCGCTCTCCCCCGGGATGCCCCCGTCCCCTCGGTGCTGCAGGTCCCCCCGGGATGCCCCTGTTCCGCCCGCCGGCTCCCCTCCCGCGGCGCTGACGGCACCGCCGCGGCAGGCGCGGGGCTGGAGGTGCGGAGCGCGGGGCCGCGGCGGCGGCTGCGGGGCTGGGTCGAGGCGCTGCCTTCCGAGACGCACCTGGTGCTGCGGCGGGCGGCGGCGGCCCAGGCCTGGCCGCGGGCGGCCGCGCTGCGGGGCGCGCTGCGGGGCGCGCCCGCCTGGAGCCGGGCCCTGCCGCCGGTGCCCCGCCGCCCCCCGCCGCTGCCGCTGCTGCCCGGCGGCTTCGCCTGCCCGCGGCCGCCCTTCTTCACCGCGCTGCCGCCGGGGCTGCGGGCCCGCCGGCTGGCCCTGGGACACGAGCACGCCCTGGCGCTGGGCGCCGCCGGGGAGGCCTACGCCTGGGGCGGCGGCAGGTGAGCGGGGTGCGGGTCCGGGCGGTCGGCGGGAAGGCGGGAGCGCTGCTGCGGGCGGGACCGAGGACACGAGGGTGCAGGAGGAGATGGGGGCGCGGAGAGAATGAGGGGGGTGCAGGAGGGGCGGGGGCACCAGGGAGGGGGCGGGGGCTCACCTCGCGGCCTGTCCCCCCCGTTAGCCCGCAGGCTTCATCCAGACTGGCTCCAGTCTCGGTAGTGTTGATTCATTAGTTAACACAGTAAAGTAATCTAATAAAGTGATCACATGATCAGTAAACTAATTGACCAGTGAACACACCGCTCGTTACTTCTTGGTGTTGCACATAATTGAGGTACAGTTAATAACTCTTAAATGACCTTGATTACATACAACCGTTGTTGAGTTGCAGCCCCTTTCCTCCGCCCTTCTGCGCTGCCTGAGTCTGGCCCTCCCACCCTTGCCATGCTGCTCGGTGCTGGGCATGGGGCTGTGGGGGGGCCATGGGAGCACGGGCGGCTCGGGGAAGGGTATGGGGGTGCAGCAGGGACAGATGTACTGGGGTGCAAACGCCTCCCCCCGTTACCTTCCCACATCACTTGGCATTGGGGTGTAAGCCTACCCCTCTTGGCTCAGCTCTCCCACGCCACATCTTCAGGCCATCTGTGCGATGGAGGGGCCAGCAGGTCGTCTCCAATATACTGTTCCCCACTGGTCCCGGTTTTGCTACTCGTACCCAAACCTGGCATTTCTCACACTGTTACTAAGCAATCTCAGCCTCGTGTGCCCCGGCGCAGGCAGCCTGGCTCACGGCTTCTCCTGGAGTGCGCTGGCCCCGCTGTGCACCCCCCATTCCTGCTGCGCCCCCCCCTCACTGGCCTGCAGGCCTCAGGCAGCCCTGTCTCCTCCATGGGTGCTGGGGCTGTGGCTGCTGCAGGGCCCCTGGCTTGTGACCCCCATCAGGGCGGCCTCCGAGGACGCTTGGGTCTCTCTGCATGACCACTGAGGTCACTACGGTCCCTTCTGGCTGAGCCTGCTGCAGTTTTCAGGTTATCCGGCCATGTAGCCCTCCCATCTGGTCCCTGCAGCGCTATTCCTGTGGTACCTGGTACTGTATGTGCAGGATGATAAAGGTCAGTTCTCCTTGCGGTGCTATTGACACAACCGCAGGGTGCGGTATCAGCTGTAACACAGCTGTAGGTTTTGGGGACTGTCCCATAAACGTGTCACACCAGCGAGGCACCATGGCAGTTTGCTCTCAGTCCGCATTTGAAAGGTTTTTACTTTCTAATGCACTTGCTAGGCCTGTCAGCTTTCCAGTCTCGGCTTCTCTCTGGGTGCTGTGGCGATGCCGGAATGTTCCACCCTGTCAGTCCAGCCAGGTCCCCGGCTGTGGTTGTTGGTCCATCAGCTCGGCACTAACCTCTCCTTCCCTCGGGTGCATGATGGCCAGGCACCATGTCTGCGCCCTGCCTCATCCTCCACCTGGCTGCTTCAAGTCAGCGCAAGGTTCAGCTCCCTCTGTCCCTGCTCTTCCATAACATGTCTCAAAAACACCTACCTGCCATCAAAGATCTGTTTGTTTCTGAGATGGAGGTTGGTACCACCTGTCTGTTAACGTTTCAGTACAAGAATCCTCTGCTACAGCCCCGTAGGAGAGGAGTAAACCCCTTGGGGAAAGCATCTAACCCCTGGCTCCGCGTTTCCATTGCCAGCAGCGGTACTTGGGTGCAATAAACAGCCAGAGGCATTGTTCAGTTTAATCTCCTAAAAGTGTGTTCTGTTAGTCTGGGGGTTACTTTGCATGTGCTGCCCTGGCTGCCCCATGCGCAGTGACGTTTCCCCGAAGATGACTGAGGGCACAGGAGGCCATCCCTCCCCAGGATCCTCTGATTTCTACTGCCTGGTGCCTGCCAAGGGATCCCTGCTTCTCCCTCTGCTCCAACGCTGAGGTGTGGTTACGCATTTGCCAAAACAAGGTGCTGGTTCCTACCTGTGCTGCTGTCTGCGTTGCTTGTACGCAGCGTTGCAGCCCCCGCAGCTGCGGCTGCTCTGGGTTCCTGCCCCGTGCAGAGCCATCAGTTCCGGCACAGTGGGCTAAACCCCCTGGGGCCACAGTGCACAGCGATGCAGCCTCTCAGTCCCAGCACTGCAAAGGTGCCCTGGGAGCCGTGGGCCACTAAAGCCCCGTTACTGTAAGGGCTGTTTTCTGGGTGTAGCTGAGGCACCGCTGGGTTGGTAAATCTGTCAGGTTGTGGCTGTACATCCCCAGCACCACAGACAGACGTACACGGGCACTGGGCTGGGATGCCAGTGCATGATCAACCCTGACCACAGTAACTGTTGTTAATGTCTGTAGGCTGGGAGGGATTACGTGTTCCTCTTTCTTTGCTACTTATGGAAGACAAAACCACCAAAGACTGTCGGTCGTAGTCAGCAGAGCTGCATGACCTGGCTCATCACCCTCCCTCGGTGTTTCTGGTCAGCTCAGGAGCGTTTTGTTCCTCATTCTCTGTTCATTGGTGGTAGGGGTCTTGGCCAGCTGCTCTTCATCGCAAACGTGAAAGTTTAAATCAGCACTTGTTGCATTTGCAGACACTACATTATCTTGTCCTTCTTGCTTTCCCTTCAGAGGAGAGGTTTCTACACTTGTGAATGTGTATTTTAGGATTAACTTTTTTGGAAAAACTAAATGCCACGGTTAAGCTTTGGTTCTTTGACAAGGTGAGAATCCTCTAATATGTCCCTATGATGTGTCCTGCGCTGTTACAGCTCTTCTGTGTAACAGACGGTTGTTAGGTGCTGGTGCCGCTCAAGCCTTCGTAGCCCCTGTCTTACCGCAGGCTGTAGTTGCCTTCGCCTGCTTGGGCAGGGAGTGCCCAGAGACCCTTTCCCTGCCTGTTGGCTCTCCAAACTGCTGCTCAGCGCTTGCAGCCGTGCTTGGGGCCAGCCAGGAACCAGCCCCACTCTCAGTCCCTCTGGGTGCATCTCTTTGCCCCATGAAGGAAAGCGAAAAGGCTTTCCAGTGTCGTTGCATTAGGACAGTTTTTGGTGTCCTGGTCCAACACGGATGATCCCCAGGGCTCACTGCTACAGTCATCTGCCATGTGTGGCTGAGCTGTTTGTTTATTTTACCTTTACAACCCCTTCCAACTCTTCCTGCTTTTGCAGCAGCTTTGACAATTAAAGACACTGGTGCTTTATATTCCACTTGCTCACCACCCACACCCCCAGTCTGTATCTATCTATCTATCAATCACCTGGGCTGTTCCGGGTTCCGGTCCTGTGTGCATCATCCTGAGGCATCATCCTCCCACCGGCGCTCGGCTTTTCCCTGTTTCTGGAGTCAGCTCTTCCCCTCAGCTGTGGTTATTCCGTCAGCAGCTCAGGCTCTGCCAGCCTGAATGGTGCTGGGAGCTGCATGCAGTTCGTCACCTTCGCCTTCTCCCGGGCCGTGGCTGGCATTACCCGGGCCCCTGCCCCGGGGCCGTTGTTGGTGCTGGCAGCAGCCGGGGAGGCACAGCTCACCCACACAGGAAGGATTTCATGCACCTCGGCATGTGGGTCCGGGTCCTGCCCCACATGGCCCACATGGGCCTGCCCTCCTTTGCGTGCCCACCATGTGACATGCTCATTGTGGCGGCTGGTGCCACCCTCCTTGTCCCCCATGGGATCCCCTGCTTTCGCTTTCAGGCTTGGGGCCAAACTGATTGATTGCCGACACTGCACAGTTGATTGCTGGCTCAGCATGGCCCATATAAGATAGCAATCCATTAGATGATCAATGGACTAACTCATAAACACATTAATCAATCCAGACTTGTGTCATTCGCCGCACCGTTGCACAGTGATCGCATGGCAACACAGACTCTTGCGCACTACTGCATTACAGCCTTGCACGCCTGCACCAGGGCCACCAACCGCCCGCCAGCCTCCCACGCAGCCAGGCACCAGGGCACCCTCCGTCCCCCAAGGCTGGGCCCTGTGTCCCTGCACCACCGTCTGCTTTCGGGACACGGCCCTGGCGGGTGGTCCTGGGGTGCTGGGGGCTGGGCCGGTGGCAGCAGCATGGGCAGCAGCAGGCAGGAGGGGCTCGGTAAGGACCGCAGGCTCATGGCGAGGCAGGGAGGCTTGAGGGCTCAAGGGCAATGTGGTGCAGGAGATGTCTGTCTGTCTGTCTGTGTGCGTCTTCCTGCAGGCATGGGCAGCTTGGCCATGGCACCCTGGAGTCAGAGCTGCAGCCGCGGCTGGTGGAGGCGTTGGCCGGCGTGCCGATGCAGACGGTGGCGGCTGGCGGGTGGCATTCGGCCAGCGTTAGCGGTGAGGGGCCATGAGGGTGGGCGGGGGGGTGGGGCGGCCAGCAGCCGCGTACGGCCCCGGCAGGACCAGTCCCCCATGCCGCAGTTACTCCCATCCCTGGTCCCAGGGGAGCCCGTGCACGGCGCTGTGCCATGCGTGGTCGGTGCTGGTGCCCCCAGAGCACCCAGCCGCTGCTGCTGATGGGGGTGTCAGCGCTGAGATCTGCTCCGTGGCTGCCCCTGATGCACTCCCCCCCTACAGAGGGAGGAGACCTCTACGTGTGGGGCTGGAATGAGTCGGGCCAGCTGGCCCTGCCCTCCAAAGCGCTGGCGGAAGAGCGGGCACAGGATGAGGCTATGGGCGCAGGTGAGGGTGCTGCTGGTCGGGCTGGGGGCAGTGGGTGGTGTCAGGACCCTGCACAGCCGCAGGCAGTGGCGACGGCTCGGTGCAGGGCCAGCGTGGTGCAAGCCTGGCAGGGCCCGGTTGCTCCCGGGAGCTGAGGGTCGGCTCTTCCCCAGAGGACGCTGAGCTGATGCCCCACCAGGAGCAGCCGGCTGCCGAGGACGCCGCATTCATTTCCATCCAGGCGTTCCCGGCATTGCTGGATCTGCCCCAGGACCTGGAGGTCAGCAAGGTCAGCTGCGGGTCCCGGCACACGGCCATCATCACACGTGAGTGCCCGGCTCATGCTGGCGGGGCGGCAGGCAGCACCCCTGCTTTCGGTGCTGCCCAGGAATGGGGCAGGGGTGTCAGAGAGGGGCCATAGCTCACCGGGACCTGGCGGGGCAGAGGCCGGCAGCACCCTGCGCTGTGGTGCAGGCGCTGGCCGATGGGTGCTGTCCCCTTTGCAGGAGGCGGCGAGCTCTACACCTGGGGCTGGGGTAAGTGATGCTGTTGCTCTGGGACAGTACAACATCCCCAGGACCAGCTTTCGTTTTCTACTCCCTAACCGTTGGCTGCTACTACTTGTGTAGTGATTTATTTTATCAGTGTGGGGTTTCATAGCAGAGCACGGCCCTGGGTTCCTGGCTGGAGCCATTTGTAAAGGGGTGCTCTCACATTTCCTCCCTCCCCGCCCCAAATACCTGGGGAGCCATGCCCTGCAAGGGCAGAGGCCCCAGGGGCACATCGGGGCACAACTCTCATGTCTGCAGGTAAATATGGGCAGCTGGGACACGGGGACAATGCCAGCTCTGACCAGCCACGCCATGTCAAGTACCTGGAGGCTGAGGGGCTGCGGGCAGAGGAGGTGGTGTGTGGGCCCTGGACCACCTACGTCTGTGTGCTGGAGCCATGAGGGCCCCACAGCCGCACCACTGGCACAGCTGCCTACAGTGAAGACGACACTGGCAAGCTCTGCTCCCGCCCGGACCAGGCCCATGCCCCACTCTGCCCTCAGAGGGCTGCAGGCAGCCCCCCAGGACAGGACCCAGCCAGGTTTAGCCCGTGGTGAGAGCAGAACTCGCCCACAGGTGCTGGGCTGGTGCCTGACCCTCCACGCGCTGCAGCTGCATGAGTGCTGAAGACAACCCAGGGAAGGACACTACATGTTTATTACATCTACTTTTCCATAACAGCTGTCATGGGGCTTTATGTTGTGTACAGCTGCCCCTGGCCCCTCTGGAGCCAGCCCCCATGTAAAGCCATGCCCAACCCTCCCCAGCTGCAAGGCCACAGCCAGGAGCCCTGGGTCACCCCACAGACACACCAACAACAGCACCTATATACACATATATGTATTATTCCCATGAACAGTATATACAGAGTTACAGAGCAAGGGGACAGAACCTGGAGAATAAATAACAGCAAGTGGGGAACTGTAGTGATAACAAGGTGCAAATTAGTCATGATCAGGAACAGACACATATGTACAGAGCTTTGTTAACAAAGGTGCAAACAGGCCCTACCAAGCTGTGTCCTACTGCCAAAGCACTCAGCTTGCTGTCCTCCGTCAGAGGGAAGGGTGAGGGAGGGCAGCAGGCAGCAGTGGATGGTGGGGAGCAGGTCCTGGGGGTAGGACAAGCTGCTCCCCTTCCCAAGGGCAGAGAAGAAGGCCTTGTCCCACTGTAGCTCACTGCCTTGCTAGCAATGCATCCTCAGGCGCTGCCTGCCGCAAGCTCTGCCCCTCCACAGCTCAGGGAGTGGGCAGAGGGAGCCGCAGGGTACAAGTTGTATGGCCGTCAGGGCTCCAGAATGATGCCTGGTCAGGCTTGGCTCCTGTGAAGTGTCCTGCTGCTCCCTCCCCAGGACCCTCTGCCCCACAGCAATCCCCAAGCCTCACAGCCCATGTGGGAGAAACAAGACCCTTAGCACTGCGCCCAGCCTGCAGCGGAGGGCGAGGCCAGGGCTCTGGGGCTAAGCAAAGCCTGCTAAGGGAACCTCAGCTAAAGCAACCCCCACTAAACCAAGCCTGTTGTAATGCTGAGAAAGGAAGATGCTGATAGACAACAGCTACAGAAATGGAGGGGTAAAGAGCCTGTGAGGAAAGGCACTGAAGCCAGCTCTCTCAAAGTAGATCCTGTCTGTCCCAGAGCATGCTCAGCAAGGCAGAGCCCCTGCAACTGAGCACCAATGCTCACCCCAGCCACCCGGGCTGCAGCAGGAGCCAGCACCCACCGCTGCGCTACCCTAACAGAACCGCGTACTCAAATCTTTAATCACAAACATTTGCAAGAATTCCCCAAATAAAAGCAAGTTTTTAAAAGTGCCCCTTTTACACCCTACCCTGGCAGGCAGGAAGCCCCCCCCAGCCCTGCAGAGAGCCAGGCTGGACGGAGTAACGCCTGGGACCCAGGCAGAAGTTAACCCTACAGCACCGGACGCTTTGGGCACAGGGGGAGCTGCAAAAAGTGCTGCTGGAGCAGCAACTCGCTACGACTATGAGCAGCTGGAGCCTGGCAGGCAGTGCCTCAGCAGAAGGCAGTGGTGGTGGTGGAGTTCAGGACGCGGGAGCTACTGTCAGACCTGGAAGCCTTTGAAAGTTCGCGCTGTGAAAACAAGAAGCAGGAGATGGGGATGAGGTGACAGAGTGGGCAGCTGCGCAGACAGCAGCAGGCACAGAGCTGCTGTTGTGGGAAAGCAGGAATGGCTCCAGGCCAGCAAGGAGGGCAGACCAAGCTGCTCCTGCTTGTTTGTTTGGGCTCCCCACCCCCCTTCACTTCAGAAGAGGGCAGGAAAGTGTTAGCATCGAGTAGCTGAGAAAGAACTGGGAGCCCATCAGTATCCCAGAAGCAGAAGCACCTCTTGCCCAAACAGCCCCAAGCTGGGAACCACATCCATCCCTCCTGCAGCTGGCAAGCTGTCTGTCCCAGGAAGGTCAGTGGAGAGCAAACAGGCTGCAGGTGGACAAGGAGAGCCATGCCCAGCTGCTAGAGGAAGGTAAACACCTAGCAGGAACCCACCTTCATCCCAAACCATCACCCTCCCTGCCTCGAGGCAGCGCACAACACCCTCCCTGCCTCGAGGCAGCTGGGATCACAGCCCAGCTGCAGGGAAACCCTCAACGCAGCCCCAGGGGCACACAGGCACTGCACACACAGGCTTAGCTGCCGCAGGGAAGGGATGCTTGTGGCTGGCTGGTGTCAGAAGGTGGTAAAGCCTGGACTCAGCCCATCCTCATGGAGGGGCAGAGGCCAATAAGGGCCCTCAAGCCAGCCAGAGGCAGCACAGCCTGTACATGAGCAGAAAGCACCTTCTTCAGCAGCTGGGGCAGCTCCCCAGCCTTTGCTCACCCAGCACACCCAAAAAAAGTGGACCAGCAGAAAAGGTGGGACAGATACTACGTTCCGTTTGTCAACCTCAGCTCAGGGGGGAGAGCAAGCAGAGCTCCACATGAGCGTGTGCCTGATGAGTCCATGCAGGCAGCGGGAAAAGGCTTCCCCTGCCTGGGCGGGGGGGGTGTCAGGAGACCCTCCCTCCCCTCTTCCATGGACCAGTTTCAGACAGCGAGAGTGCTGCTACTGCCAGCTGCACAGGCCACCACGCTGCAGTCTCTGGCGAGGCTGGGGAGCATCACCACCCTCAGGACACACTGCATCAAGAGGCTCAGACCTCAGGGGCAGGGGGGAGACTTTGCTCCAGCAGCTGGAAGCAGATCCACCTCAGGAGAGCAGCTGCATCGCGGCTGTTCCAGGAGGCCTGTGCCACATGGGGCTTTGCCCCTGCAGTGGGCTCGGACGTGCCCCTGACCTCAGGCTTTCTCTTGTGTTTGTGTCTGTTCCCCACTGGGCTGCCTAGGGCCTTTATGTGACGTGAGCAGTGCTTGGCCTCAGCCACCAAACCTCAATTTTAAGTTGTCAATGTAGAGCCAATAGATCTGCTGCCACGGGCCCTGGCAGGAACAGCCGCTCTGCACAGGGACACCAGGAGGGCTGTGCAGAGCTGCAGCCCTATGGGGTGCTCTGGGAGGGGGGAAGCACACCTCTGTGCTGCCCAGCAAGGGGAGGTGGGTTTAGAAGAGGTCAATTACCGCAAACTCAGAATAGGTGCTGGCAACAGAATTAACGCTGTGGTTACGCTGGGCAGGGGCTGTGGGGGTGCACCCACCGCTCAGGGTGGTTCCATTCAGCTGGGACATGTTCTCCTTGTTCCGCTCCCTGTATCCAGGACGGGGGGGCTTTGCAGCCATGCGGCTGGGGGTCCGAGCCTGGCCAAACTAATGGGAAGAAGTGACAGTTAGACAAGACACAAGAATCAGGTAGAGCTAGGAGAGCCGTGCTAATTCCACTGCCTATCGCTCTGTTGCACCAGAGGGGTTTCAAGCTCCAGGAGCCCTCCATGGTCTAGCGCGCGATTCTGACCCTGGAGACATACAGCACCACACTCACATTTTGAGGGTCCCCAGAGCTGCAGGCTCAGTACAGAAGAGAGGCATACTAGAAATCTGGGCTGGAGGAAGATTTCCTGAATACTGCTCCTACCCTCCTCCTCCCTCAGGTCCCAGAAATATCCTGCCAGGATCACGGCAGCCCAGCACAGCAGGCTACAGACAAATGGGGACTTTTGCACCCCAGGAGCTTGGTAAGGGAGGCAACAACACACAGTGCGACACAGCAATTAGAGCTCACCCATTGCCTCCCCAGCCCACCCCACTGGGCAGGAACTCCCTGGAAAGCTCCTTACCTTCCCTCCGGAAGGTGGCAACCGAGACGTCGGCGAGTGGTAGATGGTTCCCCCAAAAGCTGACCGAACAGTGCTGTTGGGTGTGGCGCTGGAGATGGAAGTGCCGTTGAGCTGAGGGGAAAAGCAGAGCACGTGTCACACACAGAGGAAGCTGGCAGCTGCCAAGAGCCTTCTGCCTCCAGAGCACCACACTGTGACAGATGTGATTGTCCCCAGGGGGGACAGAGGTGCCCATGGCCTGGGCCCTCTCCCTGCTTCCTTTACACTGCCGCAGCACACTGAACCCTCCCTACATCTCTGCGTGAGACCGAGGCCAGCCCAAGGCAAGGCAAGGCACTGGCCTAGTGACAGTGCTCAGCTCCCAGCACAGCTATGCTGCTTCGCACAGACATTTTACCTTCCTTACTTTGCCAGGTGTGTGGGGGCCAAGCACCCGCCGCTTGATGGGTGTCCGTGGGGTGCTTCCGTACATCATTTCTGTCTCAATCTGGCGGCTTTTCTTCAGGTGCTGTGCGAGAGATCCACGTTTACAAACCCGAGCAGAGGAGCAGCCAGAGCCAGCCACACACAGCTGCAGAGCGCCTGCTTGCCACTCGCTGCCAGGGAAGGGCAGGCTTCTGCCAGTGGGCAATGCCCTGCAGACAGCCTGTGGCATGGCCAAGCAGCACATATTTCAACAAGGATTTACAGGTATTCAAAGCCAAGCAGCAGTTCTGGCCAGGAGGCAGCATGCTCAGCTTCACACTCACCCGCTCCTGTTTCTCCTTCTCTTTCTCCAGGCGGTACAGCTGCCACTGCTCCACCACGTACTCCAGGAACTGCTGCCCCTTCACCAGGAAGGTCCCCTCATGTTCCTGCTCCCAGGCCTGGACCCTGCTCTCCAGCTCCTCCTGCAGCTGATGAGGACACAAGGGCAGTGTAAAGAGGCTGCCCTCCTGAACGTGGGCACCTCCCCACCCAGAGAGGTCCCTTGCTGGCTCTAAGTGCTGCACTTCCCCTTGGTCAGGGCTACACAGGCCTATCCAGACTACTGCTTCTTCTCCAGGGCTGAACCTACCTTGGAAAGTGTCTTCTGCAGCTTTGCTCGCTGCTTCTCTTCTTTCAGCAGATTCCCCCCACGGTTGGCAAAGCGACTGGGGTCAGTTGCTTTTCTCTAGTACAGAAGGGAGGTCAGGAGAAAACCAAACACACAACCTAGTCTCTCAGCCCAACATACACCCCATGGCATACAGGCCCTGGAGGAAGACATCCCTGTTTGTGCAGCCCCCCATCATAAACCATACCAGCGCTCTAGATACTGCACCCTATCCCCTCACTGACCCACTGCGGTTTCCTAGTGCCTCCCTGGTCTTTCCCAGCAGCACTTTGCACATGGGAGTGGGGGTGTGCACTGCCCAGTGACCTAGCACTGAGCCAGGCAGAGCATGTTCCTGATCAGACAATACCTCCAGCTCCAGGAACAGCTTCCAATTCTCCTCCCATTTCTGGACAGCCTCAAACAGATCTTTGTGTGTTTCATAGTAGCTCTTCATTTTCTCCACCTCAGCATCATGGAGCTCGAGCAGCATCTCGGTATAGTCCTCTGGAGAAGATACAACAGCACGTTCAGGAGGCAACTGGCATCCCTACATCTCTGCAAGCTGAGGGCAGCCCTTCTCAGCAGCTGGCCTGCTAACAGGCAGCCTGCAGCTCCCACAGGGGATTCAATGGGCAGGAAGAGCCAGCACCCACCATCATAATAGGGGCTGAAGCCTTCCCTCTGCTCCTGACTGTAGAAGCATTTGTCCCAGTAGTCAGCCAGCTCTGCCCGGATTGCCTGAATCACAGATTTCATGTTCTGCAGCTTCAGCTCTTCCAGACGGTCCACTTCCAACTGCAGCTGCAAACAAGATGAGAGCACAGGCTCAGAGAAGGCAACATGAAAAGAAGAGGAACAGAACAGGATTTATCTTTTGCATAAGCCACTTCCTAATATGAGGCAGTCACCAGCACCAACTCCCAGCTCCTCCACCCGCGAGGGCAGGATTTGGCCTGCTCACCTCGCACTTGACTGCTGGAAGCGGCTCTTTTGCTCTGGCTGAGCAAACAGGAGCATGAAACCCAGAGCTGCTCCCCAGCCCTCCCCCTCCAAGGGCACAGGATGCCTTACAGCCTTCCTGGTTTTGGCTCTGGACCCAGCCACATGGACTGCAGAAGTCTCTCTCTCCTCCACAGGAACCTGCAGCCTTTCCCAAAGCGCAATGATTCTAGCGCGCAGCTCTGTGCACACAGCTTCATTCAGGGATCGACGAGCTTCCAGCTACAGGAGGGAAAGCACAGGGTCAGCACCAGGGCAGCCCGGCTCTGAAGGGCACGAGTAGGCATCTAGCAAAGCCACTTGCTCATCTTCCAAGATCTCCTTGCAAAAGCTCCCAAAAGGATGTTCTAACACACAGGCTTGCTGAAAACAGAGCAGTTGCTCTTTACATCGCGATGCTGACTGCTACCAGGACCCATCGACAGCCTCCACAGCAAGCAATGCTCCCTCAGTGTGCCAACATACCTGCTGCAGCAGATTCTGGAGGGCAGCAATGTTGTCCATGGACAAACAGAAGGCTTCCTCATCCTCACACACCACGTCCCGCTCAAAGCTTGTGTCTGGAGTGTGGTCCAGCTCCTCCATGAGGAGGATGATTTGCCGCTTGCTGCTGACAAACTCTTCTCGCCTTTGCTCCTGAAGGTGATGAGCAGCATTAGAAACCCGCGAGCACCTTGTGTGCCATCCTCAGTGAGATCCTCACCCTCTCTCCGCTTACCTTCTCAGCGCTCAGGGAGGCCAAGTGGCGCCTGTAGCGATCCAGGTCCTCCAGGCTGGGCACGGCATTGCTGTCGATACAGAACGGGCTTGTGCAGAGGATGTCGCACAAGTCTCGATCTTGTTCTTGCAAGGTTTTCAGCTCCTGCTTTCTGTCCCTTTTCTGCTTTAACATCACTTCCACGCGGGTCCGCAAATTCTTCTCCATCTGCAGAATGGTACTTTCTTCCTCTGCCTAGAAGAGTCCAGAAATCAGCTCTCTTCTCCACAACTCTCGTAGACCTAACTTGCATATTTAAAGCTTCTTAAATGAAGACCTGGGACACAAGCCCTGGTTCTGAGCAAGGTGTTCCCCAGGAAGGTACAAATATATCAGCAACACAAAAAATGAGATGCTGCAAGACACCTGGTCTCTTCACTACCATCTCCCAGCACCAGACCTGCGAGAAGCCACAAAGCTTTCAGCTCTATCAAGTATCAGGAAAAGTGGTTTTCAACAGGCACTTGCCTTGCAAGCTCCAGCCTCACAGAGATACCCAGGCAGGCACCAGGCAGCAGAAGACTGTTGCCAGCAGGATCCTAGGAGTGAAAAGCAATACCTTACCTCAAAGGGGTCCAGCTGGAGCTCCTTGCAGAGGGTATCAAGCTCCTTCCGACACAGGGCAATGCTCTTCAGGAGACGCTCCTTCAGGCTCTCCTCCTCTGCGACCATCATGTCCAGGAGACTCTGCAGCACAGCCGTGGTTAGAAAGGCAGGCCGCAGGGATAGAGAGTGAGAAGGGAACATGCAGGGAGACTGGGCAGGCCAGTGGGACCACAGCTAGAGAACTACCACTGGGGCCAAGTGAAGGAAGGGCCAGAGGGAGGGGCAGACAGTGCGGGGTGCCCAGCAGGACCGAGCAGGGCAGAGGTGCAGCGATATCCCTGGGTGCTCCCGACCCAAGCAGGGAGCTCAGGGTGCTCCCACTATACCTGGCTGGCCTCGTACTCACAGCCCGGCCCGGGGCCCCCGAGAGCACGCTTCTGGGCAAGCTCACGCCACACTCCCATGGCCCCGGGCCGGGGGGCTCTCGCTGCTGCCACGGGCCCAGCAGCGAGCGAGTGTGGGGCACGACAGCGCGCCCGGGTCCCCCGCCCCTCACCTTGATGTGCTTCTTGACTACGTCGGTGCGCTCCAGGCGCTGCTCCTCGGGAATGCCGATCTCCTCCCAGATGTCTCGTAGCGCCGCCATGGCTCGATTCAGGCAGGACACGGCCTCGGCCGCCAGCACCTCACTGAGGGCACCGGGGCCCGCCGGCCATCAGCAGCAGCCGAGCGCGGGGCCGCCGCCGCCGGCCGCCCCCGACCGCCGCCGGCCGCCCCCTGCCCGGGTCCCCGAGTCGCCCCCCGGCCCCGGGTCCCCGAGTCGCCCCCCGGCCCCGGGTCCCCGAGTCGCCCCGCACCTCTTCCTCATGGCAACCGCTCCCTCTGCGCCCGCCGCTCGCTCCGCCGATTCAAACTCGCCTCCCGGACGCGCTCATTGGCTGCAGCGTGCGACCACGTCACGACGGGCCCCGCCCACAACCGCCACTCGTGCCGCGCCCTCTCCCTCAGCCTTCTCTGCCTACCCGCCGCTGTCGCGGCCGATCACGCCCCAAGCCGGCCGCCAGCCAATAGCAGCGAAAAGCCTTCGGCGCGTCTAACCAATCACAAGCGAGACCGGCACCGCCGCGTCGTCACACGTAACGGCATTCAGCCGCGAGGCACTGGGCGCGCTCTCAGAATTTGACAGTGACCACATGACCTCGCGCGGTTGCCCCCCCGCCCCGCCGGGCGGTGCCTGACTGCCACTGCGCATGCGCCAGACCGGCCGGCGCCGCCGGCCTGGCTGGCGCGGGGGGGCCCGGCAGGGCCCCGGCACACCGGCGCTGCCTCCGCGGGACCCCCGCCCGCCCGCATGGAGCCAGACCCGTGCCAGGAGAGCTGTCGAGATGTTTATTGGCACGGGGGTGGCAGAGCCCCCACCACCCCCGGCCGGGCCTCACGCCTTGGCCTCAATCATGGCCTCCATCATCCGGGCGCTGTTGGTGATGGCCGTGGTCAGGAAGATGAACTTGCACCCTGGGGGAGAGACCCCGCCAGTGCCCTGCCAGCCCCGACCATGCCGTGGGGCAAAGCCAGTGCTCCCAGCTGGGTCCCCAGCCAAGGGCAGGGCTGCTCCCCACAAAAGCCGACTGGAGGGCCCATGGATCTCGCCACCCCCTTCCCCTTGGGCTTTAGCCACCGCTGACACCAAGTATGGCCACCGCTCGGCTTTAGGCCACAATCACAGGAGCCCCCAAGCTCCTGCACTCTCCATACCCCTTGGCAGGCAGCAGCCCCACTCCCCGCTGGCTCCTACCTCTCTCCTTCCCCAGGAACCGAAGAGCAGCGATTTCGGAGAAGGTGCAGCCCCCCAGGAAGACAGCAAGGATGACACGCTGCGAGTCCCAGGCAGGGTTCTCCTCCACAGCGCTGTCTGGATGAGGCAAGAGCACTGTCAGACCCACCAGCCCCAGGCCCACCCACCCCCAACCCAGCACTGCTGGCGGTACCTGAAACAGAAAACTCGTTGCCGTTGAGCAGCCGCACGACCTCCTCCAGGCCCAGCCAGCTCCGGCGCTCCAGCACCTGAGGGATGGGGTGAGGGGCAGGCTCAGGCCCAGCAAGGCTGGGCCACAGGTGCTGGGCACAGTGCAGCAGGCAGAGCCCAGAGGCACCAACCAGCAGACAAACACTGCCAGCCCCAGCCTCAGGTGGAAGGAGCCCCAATGGACGCCCCGGAAGGTGGCTGGGGCTCAGGGGCACGTGTGGTGCTCCCCAGCAGCAGGCAGCCTCACCTGCTCAATGATCTTGCAGCTCAGGGGGACATAGGCCCCACTGAACACGTAAGCCATGTCCCGAGGCATTTTCAGGTCATACTCTCCATCCACTCGGGGGATCTGCAGAGACACGCAATACTCAGGGTACAGACCAGCCTGCTCAGGGCTTCACCAACCCCTGTGGAGGTGTGGGCAGAGGAGAAAAGACAGATACGCAGAGTAAGCCTCTCCCCCACCTCCTGTCCCACTGCCCCAGGGCCAGCAAACACACGGCAGGGAGTGCCAGGGATGGAAATGTCTCCTCTCCCCTGGACCGAGGCCACAGAGCTGCCTCCCAGCACCAGGCAGCTGCACACAGCCAGCACCACTGCTGGAGCTGGGCCAGAGCATTCGCAGGGGGTGAGGCGAGCCCCAGCCCCCTGCACAGCTGGAGCCCCAGCACTGGTGGGGCCCAGGGTCAGGGCAGACCGGGAAGCCCACAGTGAGCCTCTGTCCAGGGGAGAAGACTCTCCGCTGCCTGGAGTGGCGGCAGCAGCTCTGGCCCTGAGCAGTGTGTGTTCTCTGGGAGTGCTGAGCCTGCAGACCCAGGCACAGACTGACGAGAGTTCTAGCACCAGTGGGCACATGGGCAGAGCAACAGGCCAGCAACCCCACAAGGACATACCAACCCCAGCTTCTTGCTTATGGCTCGAAAATTGCTCTTCCTGGCCAAAGAATTAAACGCATCTGTGATCTTTCCTGGAAAAGAAGACAATGAGAAACTGCTCAGAGCCTCTGCATTAATCACAGCCACAGACTAGGCAGAGGGATGCGCAGAGCTCCTGCTTCCAGAAGAGAACTGGCAGCGGTGCCTGCCAGCCTTGCTGCCCCCGTGGGCAGAGCCCACTGCCCTGTTTGCAGCACCATCTCTGGGGACATGGATGCTGCAGGCACAGAGCACATTTGCCATGTGCTTCCAGACAGCTCTGAAGCAGCAGCTCCTGACGGGGCAGGTCTCTGCCGCAGGGCTCCCCACAGCCCAAGCACCCAGGGGACTCACAGGGCAGGGAGGGCTGGCTCTCACCGGCAGCACGGTCCGTCACCAGCTTGCTGACTTTGCTCTCCACAGCAGTCAGGGTCTCTCCAGCCGACTGCTCAGTCAGCAGCCCAATATGCTTGAGGTTGTGGAAGGTCAGCAAATGCTCAGGCCCATAGCTCTGGGGAACAGGGCAGCTGGATCAGCGCAGAGCCCGACCTGTGAGCATGGGAAGGTGGCAGGGTGCCACCGCCATGGGGAGGGTACAGGCTGCTTAGAGCAACCCTACAGGTAAAAGGCAGGGGCAGGCAGAGCTCAGGGCTCGTGCGGAGCCTGTGGAGGCAGGGGCTGTCCAGCAGAGCCAGCCCGAGCATCCCTGTGGAGTACTGCTGCCCAGCACCTCGTGGTGAGCAGCACGCAGAGAGGGGAAGCCCAGCCAGATGCAATGCTTGCTCTGCTGTGATCCCCCATTATAGACTCACCTGCAAGTACTGCGTTTTCAGGGAGCGGTAGTCTTTGGGGATGAGACCTGTGGGAGCAGCAGGGTGAGCTCTGCGCCAAGGCTGGAGAGCCCCACTGCCACTCCTCCCTGCCCAGCGCAGCCAGACACCTCACCGTTCTCCGTGATGGACAGGAGGCACATCAGGCGCAGGCTCTCAATGGGGGACACCTGCATGGGAGCAGGCGGTGAGCCACCTGCAGCCCCCGCGTCCCCGCAGCAGCTCATCGCTCCGGTTTGGCACAGGTCTTACCTGCCGGTCAATGTGCTCCTCTATAAAGCTGGTGCTCTCACGGATGTCGAAGCCCTCCAGCAGAGCTATGGCGGGGCAAGAGGCAGCATCACTTTGCCCACCCCCAGGGCTCTCACCAGCTAACCGAGTTGGAGTCTGGGCTCACCCTCCCTTCCTGAGCCCCAGAGAACGGGGCAAGCCTGCAATGCTGAGCCTCCTTCCCCACCACAGCCAGCCCTCTGAAGATGCAACTTGACCCTATTTAGGATCTCAAGACCCACCCCAATACATAGTCTGGAAGGACTGTGGTCACGCAGGGGGCATCCAGGTGTGAGGCTGCCCAGGCCTGGGGCAAGTGGGTCGGAGCAGAGGGTGGGGGAGTAAGGATTGGGACAGGGGTAGCAAGAGATGTGGGACAGAGAACAGCACTCACAATGTTCAGCCTTGATCATCTCCTGGAAGTCCTGCTTGGTTTTCTTTTTCATGATGGACTCGCAGGCACCAATATCTGCACAGCCAAGAAAGACGGCCACTTTGGAGGAGTAGCAGGCTCCACATATAGCTCGTCCCGCCAGCCCCGCTACAGACCCTTGCACAAACTAACAGCCTCTGCTACCCTGCCCACTGCTCAGATCATCTGCCCCTCCTGGGGACTAGCAGGGCCCTTCAACCTCCTCTGCTCTCCCTGGGAGCCCAGGCACCCGCCGCAGCAGCTGAGGGCCTCTCCCTCGCTGCTGTCCCAGCCCTGGCTCCTACGCAGGCTCAGCAGGCGATGCTCTTGCTTTAGTCCCTTCAGTTCCTGGGAGACAAAGTTCTTCATCTGCTTGATGTCCATGCTGCGGCGCCGCTGCAGAAGAAAGTATACAGGGAGGTGACCCAGTTGCGCAGTGGCGGCACCGCTGCTGTCCCACACACCAGGGTGATACTCACGTCATACTGTGCCTGCAGGTTACGTGACTTCTGGCTCAGGAAGCCGAACACGCTGGAGAAGTGCTCATTCCGAATCTGGCTGAAGACCTGCAGAGAGCACCACAGCAGTCAGCGCCAGGCCTCACACTCCTCTGTGCCAGCATGGGGCCTGGCCAGCCACAGCCCCCAGAGCTGATGCTTGCCAGCGGCCTGAACAGCAGCAAGACAAAGTGCCATGGAGATCAGTGCCCCAAAATTCCAACTGGCCAGCACAACATGCCCCTGCACACAGGACTCTGCCAACTGCAGGAGCCAAGCTGCGCATGCAGACCATGTTTCTCTGGCCTCTGTACCCCAATCCATGCCAACATGCGCTCTGAGGCCCAGCAGCACTCGGCCATCCCCTGCTCAGGAAATGCCCTGCTCAGCCTCCTCCCGGTGCCACCTGGGCATGGAGCACAGGCAGACCCACTTCCCCCGAGGCACGCGAGGACTCACTTTGTCCTGGGCATTGAGCAGCACCTTAATACTCTTGTCAGAAGAGGTGACGTCTGGCCCAAAATCCACGCTCCCTACAGAGAAGGATGAAGAGCTGCTTTGCCCCAGCAATAGTGACATCTCTGCATGTGTCAGCCCTGCTGCAAAAGGCAGCAGAGACAGGCGATGTGCACCCAGATGCTCAGTCAGACCGAGGCTGTCCTCATGGACAATTGCAGCTGCATCCCAGACCAGGACTGTCTCCGTGGGGAACAGCCTCGGCTGCAGTACGCAGGCCCTGGGTCTGATGATGCTGGGCACAAACCCTGGAGACTCTCCACATGTGGGTGCGGAGCCCCACACCACCCCTTCACCTGCCCCAGCAACCTACCACACTTGATGCGGAAGGTGTCGTCCACCAGCCCCTCGTACACCACCTGGGAGCACAGTGCCGTCACGTAGTCTGTGTCTGCAACAAGAGCCAGTGGCCAGGCTGCTCTCCCGCTCCTTGTGCCTCCCCTTCCCGCCACGGCCCTGCCTAGCCTCCACTGCCGCAGACAGCCACCCTGTGTCTCCTGCAGCTCCCTGCAGCCAGAACAGGCTCTCCCTGCCCGTTCGCCAGGAGATGCTTCTCCAGCCAAGCTGCCAGCCCAAACTGCTCCTCCTCGTCCGGCCCTCACCTGCTGCCCCCTCGCTCCAGCCTACCTCTGTCCATAAGAAAGACATTGCCAATCTCAGGCTTTCTGCTCTGTCCGTCACCCTCGCTCTCCTCCTCCAGGTCCCGCCACAGCTCATAGCTCATCTGCGACAGGCAGAGCATGCTGGTAGACTGAGGCCGCAGCCTGCCCCAGCACCAGCCGCTCACATGCTGCCGTGCTGCCAGACAGGACACAGGCCAAGGCATCCCACAGGGATAACCGGCTGCAGCGGGCCTGGGGCTCACCGACTAAGGCTGTGCACAAGAGCTTCCCCCTCCAGGGCACGGGGTGCTCCGCAATGCCCCAACAAGCAGCAGACACTGCTGTGACTCCCCCTGCCCAACCTCGGCACACACAGCGCTGGCTGGGAGCCGCAGGACAGCAAGGACACCCCCAGAACTGCCTGGGAAGAGGCAGCCGTGTGTGCCACCTCTACAGTGATGTGATGGGGTTGGATTCCCGGTGAGCCGTACACCCTACGGTGACCAGAGAGGCTTCCCCGCATGCCGGCCGAGCCAGGCAGTGTGGGCTGTACCTTGGCACACCTGCCAATCCCATAGGCCTTGCCGAAAGGTCCGTACAGGGAGTTCAGTAACTGCAGGGCTCGAGCAACAGAATTGATCCAGCGGTGATCTCCCTCCTGCAGGGACGACAAAACGACAAAAGTCTGGGCAGGCTGGCTGGGAAACAACTGCCATGCCGGGGGACTCGGCTGGAGATGGACTGGGGATGGAGCAAGCCCTGGGCTTGGCTCTTCCAGGAGGAACATACACAGGAACATGCCGAAGCTGCTTGGGAGAGAGCACAGGAGGGGCCAGCACCAGCAGGCTGTGTGTGGGGGAGGAGAGGCATCACAGCCTGTCAGAGCAGCCACCTCCAGTAAAAGCCACCCCAGGACAGCAGACAAGGGCCTGTGGTGAGGGCTGAGGGGACTGAGTAGGACATCATGCATCAGCTCTCTAAACTTAGCTCTTCTGTCCCGAGCTCAAGAGACAAGAGAGGGAAAGGCTGCCACCCCGCAGGGCAGTGTCCCTGAAGCATCATCCCACTGACCAAGAAGTAGTCACGAAAGAACTCTGGCAGCTCCATACTGATGATGTCTTCATCCAGGGGGAGCAGGTAGAAGGACCATTCATCACAGGTAACATCTGAATTTGGGACAGGGAAAGGCGACAGTTACCCAGCCCTCAGCAGAAATAGCCCCAAGAATCATGACAGCCCTGCAAAGAGAAGTGTGGGGAGCAGAGAGATGGGGCTTTTCCACAGGGATTCACGGCAGGACCATCTCTCTTCCCAGAAGACAGAAGAGAGCTGTCAATGCTGCAGCGTGCACATGCCTGCCTGCAGGCAGGCAGCCAGGCTCAAGGGAACCTGTGGTTCCTGCCCACACTCCTGTCCCTGCCAGCACAGGGATCCTAGTACTAGGATTCAACTGGGATTCTGTGGCAACAGAGCTACCACGAGCCAGCACTCGAGGAGGGGAAGGGGCAGGCAGCACAGCCCCACTTACCACCAAAGACTCCCTCTTCCTCCAGCACCATCTCGCAAGCATAAAACTGGAAGAGAACGAAAGACCCTCAGAGCCCAGCCACGTTCCAAGCATGCAGCTAGAGACCTGGCAGTGGATGGGACGAGCTCATTCCCAGACATCACAACACTTGGTTTTAATTAAACATTTCTGGCTTAGAAATTAAGTTCTTCCGGTGTCTGTAGGAAGGCACGAAGGCCGGGCAGACACTGAACGGTGGTAACTGGCAGGTAACTGCCAGCAGAGTGCGGTCAGACTGACCTTTTGGGGGCTGAAGATGATCTTGTACTTCCTGTTTCTCCCTGACATCTTGTCAGCATTGACAATACCTGAGGACAAACAACATGTGGATTCTGCAAAGGCTGCCCAATTCCTGAAGTGGCACAACTCCTGTTATCTGATGAGGTCCTGGGTCCCACATCTCACAGGACCTCAAACACCTTGGGCAGAAAGCAAAACCCCAGACGCGGGGCCCATCTGTCAAGGCTGTGGACTTGCCAAAAGCCCTTCCCAAGCTCACCAGTCACCGGTAGCCCAGAGCACCGGCCCTCAGCCCATGCAGCACAGGACACCCCTCCATGAGGCAGTTGCAGCCCAAGCCTCAGCACGGGGCAGAGGCATCACCCACTGACACCAGGTGACTGACAACTGCCCCTCAGCCTCTCGCACTCACCAGCGATGTACCTCATCGTCTTGATCCGTGGCCGGACGAGGAAGCAGAACCTGCAGTCACAGAGGGGAGTGAGAGGCCCCTTGTGCCCGGCCCTGCCTTCCCCAGCTCCTTTCCCTCAGCAGCTCTGCCCGGGGAACCCGTATGGTCCAGCGGAGCCGAATCCTGAGCTGGAAGAGGCCCCCCGCCCCGTCCCGCCCCCGATGTCTTGCTTCCTGCTCCGCGAATCCCTCCGGCCTGGCCGCGGGCCGGCTACAGGCCGGGCGGACAGCCCCGGGGCCGCGGCGGTGGGGCACTCACTGGTCGCTGGCGCTGGGGGCCGGCCGGCTCTCCACCTTGTACAGCTTGTCCACCTCGTGCTGCTGCAGGGAGAGGCGGGAGGTGGGCAGGCAGCGCGGGCAGCACGGGCAGCCGCCCGCCCCAGCCCCGCGGTACCTTCAGGATGGAGACGTTGGCGATGCGGTCCAGGGGGCTCATCAGGTCGGCCTCGATGAACAGGTCCTTCTTCCCGGGGAGCTGAGGGCAGGCGGGGCGTGGGGCCGGCGCCCCACCGCCTGCCCCTCGGGTCCGACCCCGGCGGCTGGTGCCGGTACCGGTCCCCTCTTGGGCCGAACCCCCGCCCCTACCTGCCGGGGCTGACCCCGATCCCGCCGCCCTCCCCGGGCCGGCCGCGGCCCCCGGCCCCCCGCGGGCGGTCGCCGCCCCGGTCCCACCTGCTCCAGGAGGTAGATAAGCTGGTCCCGCGCCAGCCGCTTCAGGATACCGAAGTCGGGCGGCTCGGGCACGTCGCGGCGGCCCGCGAAGGCCATGGCCGGGCAACGGGGAGCGGCACTGCGCGCCGGAACGCCGGAACGCGGCCGCGGCCCCGGCGGAACGTCCCCTCGGAACCCCGCACCGGAAGTACCCGGCGCCACGGCAACAAGTGGAGGCAGGACGCTCAACTCCGTGCACGTTTATTGGCTGCCGCGCCCCGCTCGCGGTTGCTGCGGCCCCGGCGCCCGGGCCTGGCCCCGGCGGTCACAGGGCCAGGCCGCGCTCCTCGAAGAGCCGCTGCAGCGCCGCCTCCAGCGGCGGACTCGTCCCGCGCAGGCCGGCCACCACCTGTGCCGCCCAGCGGAAGTACTCCTGCACGCGCTGCGGCGACCACCCTGCGGCGACACGGGTGGAACGCGTCACGTCCTGCCGCGGGGAGGGCCGGGAGCGGCCCGGGGAGACGCGGCCGTCCTCGCGACCCCTCACCGGGCCCGTCTGGACCCGGCCCGGCCAGCTAGCGGGGCGCACCGTCGCCGCGCCCCAGTAGCCCGGGGCAGGACATGGGTCGTGTCCGGGCGCTGCCCGCGGACCTGCGGCCCCGCCAGCACCGGCTGTGCCCCCGGCCAGCAGGGAACTGCTCCCGGAGCCCTGCTCCCCCGGCATAGCCCCCCTCCCGCCCGGAGCCGCCCCCTCTGACACGGTGACCCCTCCCGCCGCCGCTGCCTGCAGCCAGGCCAGGCTCAGAGAAACTTCGGTTGGGACTGGGGGCTCGTCCATCCCCCAGCCCTGCGCTGGTGGGCAGAGGAGCGGCCCCGGGCCTGGCAGCCCCCGCCAGGCCCGGTGCATGCTCTACCTTCCGGGGTGCAGCGGTTGAGGTCCCGCAGGTTGTACAGCTTGTCGGCCAGCTTGACCAGCTTGGCCCGGGGGCTGCAGCCAGGCGCACGCTCAATCTGCAGGCGCTTTCGCTCCATCTTGGGCAGCGTCTTGTCATCCGTCACCTCCTCCACGACGCACCTGACCTCCTCCCCAAACTGCTCCTCGATCTCGGAGAAGGTGGTGTCTGTGTCCTCCACCGTGTCGTGCAGGAGGGCGGCCTGGGACGAGGAGGGGACAGTCGAGGTCCAGGGCCAGGCCCCTGCCATGGCAGGGAGTGGGCAGGGCGAGCAGGGCATTACCTGCAGCACGACAATGTCCGTCACACCAGCCTCGTGGGCCAAAATCCTGGCTACGCCTGCGACGCAGAGCAGAGAGGTGGGAAGGGGGCATGGGCAAGCGGCTCCAGACCAGGGCAGCGGCTCCTGGGGGTGATGGGTAGGCTCTGGGCAGCGAGGGCCCCCCCCCGCCCCCAGCACTGCTCTCAGGGAACCTGCGGGCACGTCCCACCAAGCGAAATCCTTGGGCTGGGGCAGACAGGACGGCCCTGGGGGCTGCCACCTGTGGCGTGGGGGGGCTGAGGGACAGGGACCCTGGGGCCCAGCAGGGCAGCAGCTCCCGTGGGCACTGACCCAGGCAGGGCAACAGTGCCGGGGGAGCCCCCACAGCTCGACACAGGGCCAGGGAGCGGAGAAGGGCACCTGGCATGGGGAGCAGTGCCCCAGGGGCTCAGCCTCCAGTCAGGCGGCAGGGACACGGGACGGGAATTGGGAACCCGCTCTCGCCGGGGTGCAGGGGTCCCGGGGGCGGGCGGCACTCCAAGGGCAGGAGGGGTCCCATGGGAGCAGGACGCGGGGACCGGGGTGCGGGGGCCGGCGGGCTCCGCACCGATGGGGTGGTTGATGAAGGGGGTGCGCTCGGGGTCCTTCCGCCGCTGCTCCTTGTGCTTCCTGGCCGCGAAATCCGCCGCCTCCAACAGCACCGCCGCCTCGGAGCCCATGGCCGGCGCGGCGGAAGCGGCGCGGGGGAGGCGGGTCCTTTCCAGCCGTTTATTGTGCGCCGGTGCCCGGCCCTCCCCGGCCCCGCGGCAGCCGGTACAGCAGCGTGCCGTCGGGGGCGCGCACCTCGTGGCCCACGGCCACAGCCGCTCCCGGTGCGGCGCTCAGCGCCCTCTCGTCCTGCCGCAGGCGGCGGCGCGGCGGGGGACAGCCCCGGCTCCGCAGCACGCGCCGCACCACGTCGGGGCTGACGCCGAAGCCCTCGGCCAGGCGCTCCGGCGGCCATTCGTCGGGCAGCTCCTGCCGCAGGAACCTGCGGGCAGAGTCACGGTCACCAGGGCACGGCCCTTCCCCGCCCGCCCCGGCCCCGCCGCTCACCGCATCTGCTCCATCGCCTGCCAGGTCAGGGTGCGCTCGGGGGTGCCGCGGCCCCCGCCCAGCTCCCGCCGCAGCCGCCGCAGCCGCGCCGCCGCCCGCTGCCGCCGCGCCCTGCGGGGAGAGACGTGAGTGCCCGGTCCCGCTGCCCGCGGTCCCCCGCCCGCCGCCCCGTCGCCCCGCACCTCTCGGCCTCCTCCAGCGCCGGGTCCGGCGGCTCCGGGCCCCCGGGCCACGCCGCCGCCGCCCGCCGTGGGGCCCCAGCGAGGAGCGCGGCCGCCCGCAGCCCGCGCAGCAGCAGCGCCGCCATGGCCGGTGCCCGGCAGCCGGGCGGGGCTGGCGGCGGGGCGGGCGCGGGGGCCTGGCGCTGCGGGAATGCCCGGCACGGCAGCCCCGGGGTGCCCGTCGAACGGGGGACGAGGGGCCGGGAGCGGCCACGGCGGGCAGGGCATGGGGCTCGGCTGCTGCCGAGGAGGTGCGGGCAGGGGTGCAAGCGCCAGCCCACGGCCTGGCAGAGGTAAAGCTGCCTGCGGCAGGGTGGCCGTGCTGGCCGGGGTGTGCAGCGGGCCCAGACAACCGGCCCCGGGCCTGGCAGCCGTGGTTCTTGGGCCAGCACCCACGGGGAGGAAGGCCGAGCGTGGGCGTCCCCTCTGCCACGCTACCTGTGCTTTTCACGCTGCGAGCGTGCGAGGCACTGGCACTGTGCGAGGCACGTGTGTGCTGCACGTGGGTGGTGGAGGCAATGGGGAGCTCCTGGACTGCAGCAGCACTGAAGGTGCCATCGCCTGTGGCATCCACCGCGCTGGCTGGGGACCCCGGGTGACAGCTGCCTGCATGGAAGGAGAGCCTGCCAGCTTCACCTGGAAGAGCACAGGCAGACATGGGGGGCAGGCAGACGCTGGCAGCTCTGGGGGTCGGCAGCCCGCTGCCCTCCGCGATGGCAGACCCCCCTCAGCCCCTGCTCCTCCCTGCCCCTAGGGCTGCAAAGTGCAGAAGCCGATGGCGGTGGGAGCAGGGGAAGGCAGGCAGGGCTGGGTGAAGGTGTGGGTAGTGGGAGCGTGGGTGTAGCTCCGTGGGCAGGGCTGGCAGGAGGGGCTGTGGGCAGCAGGGAGCAGCCTGGCAGGAGCAAGGCCTGGGGAGGGGCTGGGGGCCCTGCTGCATCACCAAGCGGTTCCTCCATACACAGCTAACATGCCCCTTTGGCTGTCCCATCTACTGCACTTCTGACCCTGCTCTCAAGTACTTCTGGGCCTCTCACGCTCCCCCAGCCCAGCACATCAACCCTGGGTCCTGGGAAACCACCTACTTTCTTCCTTGCCCCTGCAAATGGGATGCTACTGGCCTCAGGCAGTGACTTCCAGTGGTCACCACTTCCCAGAGAGGAATGCAGTGTCCCCTCCGCAGGGTCCGAGCACCCCAGGGACTCTGAGCTCCATCCAGCCCACCCGCTCGCTCCTCACACCTCAGCAAACCCAGGAACATCCACAGCTCCCAAGCATCTGCCCATGGCTCTGGCTCACCGACTTGAGCCTTGACCATGCAGACACTCGGAGCCAAAGGAATGTAATGCATACTCACAGCCTTCAGCTGTCTTTCCATCACCAGGGAGCCACTGGTCTCTCGCCTGCAGCCCCTTGGGCTCGGTGCAGGGCTGGGTAACGGCTGCCATCTGTGCTGCCTGGCCCCACAGCCAGCCCCTGTCCTGCGCCCGGGGGCCCTGCCGCACCTTGTGCTGCTCACAGTAAGGGATGCTCTGGCCTCGAACAGAGAGGGTGCCCATGGCGGCAGGATCCAAGCCCAGGCTGGCTGGCAGCTCGGTGTTGGCGCTGGGGTTGCGTACGAACCGCTGTCCTGAAGACCGGACTGGACGTCCCAGGAGCGAGAGGGGGGTGAGCGTCATTAAGCAGTGGGGCTCCTGGCCCGCAAGTGCATTCCAGAGAGACTGTGGCTGGAAGGAAAGAAAGCAGCCGCAGCTTAGCTCTGGAGGCCTTGGCAAGAAACGGGAAGAAAAAGTCTTCTCTAGTCATCTACAGGCACTCACTAAAGCATTGCCCTGCACTTTCTCCCACAGTCACTGTCCCAGATTCAGATCATCTAAAGGGTCATGGCAGCTGCCTGCCTGATCTGCCTGCAGCAATGCTGAGACGCCCATTCTCTGCCCAGAACATTGGGCTGAGCTGGAGCAGGGTTTGTGGAAAGAAATGCCAGAGAGAGCTGGGAAGACTCAGCAACAAAGGATCTGGCCCACCCACAGATAATCATTCGCTGCTGAAAGAATTATCCAGATTTTTGACAGAGTTTGGGTTTCAGGTTCCGTTCTGCTTTTTCTGGAAGAGGAAAAGGCAGCAACCATTCGTTCTTACAGATCAAATCCCATCTTAGACATCTTTTGTTAAATTAAATGGACCAATTTCTTGTAAGGTACTAGAAGACTCCTAGGTCCTGAATAATCCCTGTAACTCTGGTGTCTTGACTTTGTCAGCATCCTTCTGAGATGCATCACCCTTGCAGCCAGGAGTAGGAAGCTTTTCTGGAAACAGACAGTGCCACTGGAAGAGGCAATGGACTTTGCAAGGTTTTTATCAATCTGCAGATCCAGAACTAGATGTTGCCCAACACAGCAGGTGACAGTGCTCCAGAACAGCCCTTGTAGCCTAATGGAGCCCACAGGCAACGGACTGCAGGCTTCCTTCTCGTCTGGTTTTAGATCGGTAGTGGTTTGGGAATTGGCATGGTAGCCAAGACTCAGTTTGAGACAACCACACAGATCTCCTTTAACTCTAGGTCCAAATCCCAGTTCCCCTGGTGCAATCCTCTGTGAAGCCCAGCTTTCTTCAGCTGCACACCTTGAGATGGTCTGGGACGCGGCAGCAGCAATGCTGAGGGCTTACAGCATAGCATGCTCTTGCAGAGCAAGGATGACTCTGAAGGTGGAGCCCCAGACCGAGGGCTGAGCCCCACAGGGTTTTAGGCACATGCACTAACTCATCAGCTTCCCCGTGTGGGGGCAGGTGTAATGCAGAGGCAAGATGTTTAGGGAGAGGCATTGTTTGCAGTGCGGAATCCACCTAAAGACTTTACTTTTTTTTTTTTTTTAAGACATCCCTACACTTCCCTTCAGTCCCTCTTTGCCGTGTGCGCTCCTTTACCATGCTCCTAGCACATTAGTGCTCCTAGCCTACCAAGGAATTAATTTTATTTGGCTAGGAGAATCACACTACTGCTCCGAAGCACCAGCTCACACTAAGCTGTGTGCTGGGGACAGCAGGGTCCAAAAGGAAGTATCGTTGGTCTGTTCTTTGGAATACCGGGGAGAGGGATCTTCTGGGGAAGGGTGCACGCAGGCTCTATGCAGACGATTGGCATGCCCCCAGCATGCCCATTTGGAAAGGGACAAAGTCAGTAACGGTAGGAAAAACCCACAGACACAGACACTACGCTGGGTCTCATTTAACAGAGCCACACCAGAGATGCTCAATGCCCACAATTCATTCCTCACGATCCTCCTGCGAATGGCTGTCTCCTATGTCGGCCTTGCAGGATGGATCTGGGCAATCTTCAGTTACCTGGCTCTTGGAGGTAACGGCGCAGGATTTTTGGGTGTTGGCTGGCCTATTTGTTGTGGGGAGCAGCTGGGAGAGCTGATCTATGATGCCCAGGCCTCGGATAAGGTTCTCACGCTGCAGAAGAGCGTTTACTCTTTTCTTCTCCTCATCTTCCACAATATCCTGGGGTTGCATAGAGTCGTACTGCCTGTGCTGTACCTTAGGAAAGAAAGACCTGAGTTACAGCAAAGTTGAAGCTGTAGTAATGCACAAGAGAGACAAAGCCAGGGACTGGTCCGAGCTCTAAAGAGAATTACAGACTTTGGGGTAGAGTGGGGCAAAGATCCTGGTGGGAGCCACAACAGGGAAGGGACAACGCTGGTGCTTGCAAGTACCTCCCAGCACAAGCTGTCAGCTCTCTGGACTTCATGAAGGGGAGTCAGACCTCATAGTTCTGTTCCTTGGGAGACACCCACAGCCCAGCACTGTTCCCAGAGCCATGTTATTGCCTTTGAGACCCCCATGGACAACCACTGACAAAAGCAAGGTACCTTTCTATCCCACATCCTGGTGCTTTTATACGTGAGGCGGGTTGTAGGGGCTGTGGTTTTGTTATGGATCTGGGATTTGTCCCCAGCTGACTCTCCATGCAGGTCTTCTTTCCTCTCCATTTTCTTCTTCCTGCTAAGAGCTTCCAACTTTTCCTTTTTCAGGCGAATTTCCTCCAGCTGCTGCCTGCCATAGAACAGTAGTCTTAGTCACTGATTCAGTAGGAGCCATAATAGCAAAAGTCTATTATGAAGCCTTCAATCCAAGGACGTTTTACTGCAGTCAGAAGTTCCATAGCGAATAGACCATAATAGAAGCGAGCGAAGAAATGGGCCAGGCGTGCTTTTAAAACAGACTCTCACTGCTATAAGAAATGCCCTTCAATTAGGCTGTGCCTGCCAGAAGGGTGGAGGACACTTGTGACATGGTGTCTCCAGAGTCCAAAAGTCAATGGAATATTGCATTTGCCTTCTCAAGGGTACATGCTTTCCTATGGTTATATAGCACATGCAGACTCCTTCCCTTCCAGCTCTCACCAGCTTACCTACATCTGTAAAGCAGCAGAGGCGTCCCCAGGAAGGGATCAGAAGCAAGTGCCACCCCTGTGAGAAGCGGGTTTTCCACAGGAGCAGCGTACCTGGCACACTCTTCTCGTGCTTTGGATGATACTGTTTCCTGGAAGAGGGAGCCACTCTGCTTGAAAAATGGCTCATACTTGTCTGTTCCATATGCTGGATAAATGCGCCGGTAGCCGCCCAGGTGCGAGTTCTCGTACTTCTCTGCCTGAGACAGCCAGGCAGCCTGGCTGGTCTCTAACTCCTCGCGTCTGCAAACCAGGAGAAAGCACTGGTAGGGAAGTGTGATGGGAGGCTCCAGATGCTGTCCTGGATGAGGGGCAGGGGCCTAGCTAGTACCTTCCCCCATCTTTCCCCGTTTGGGAGCCTGTTTCACATGGGTGCACTGCATGGAACCAATACAATGACACTTCTTCACCCCCTACCTGTAGAGTGCTGGTGAAGCATTTCCAGATCACTCCCCTGCTGCTTGGGCTCACACCCAGGCCCTCAGCCTTTTCACCCAACTAACCCACTTACAAGAGAAGTCCAGTTCAAATGTGCCTGTTCAAGGCATATGTGCCACCCTGCGTGCTGCTGGGAGCTTTCCTCGCTAGCGAGGAGCTCGGAGCAGCTGAGGCTGCAGGGGCAGGCAGAGTACAGGGCTAACATGCTCAGTGTCTCCAGCCCGGAGTTATTGCGGGTCTCCTAATTGAAATGGGAGCAGAAGGGAGTTGCTGCCTCGCCCTGCATGGCAGGAAAAGCCTGGGCAGCAGGCTCATCTAACATGACCTCATGAAAGGACATGCAGACAGAGGAGGGGGAGAAACCCTCAGCCTTGGGAAAGGAACCCTGCTCTGGAGAAGGGCCCTGTGCCCCTGGGTGCTTTTGGTCCCCAAAGCAGTGCTGCAGCCTGCCCTGCAAGCTTCACTGTGAGCCCAGGGATGCTGGCACTGCCCGTGGGCACTGAAAGACGTGACAACCAGGTGCAGCTCGATGGGGACGACTCTGTACAGGGCCCAGAGCACCAGGCGTCTCAGATCTCCCAGCGCCCAGAGACGAGCCCTGGCTCTTCCCCACAGGATGCAGATGGCTTGGGAGATCTCTTCTCAGAGGCTATATAGTGCCATGGCCTCTGGGAGCTTTAATTTGGAGACAGCCAGTCTTTGTTTTATCCTGCTCCGCCATGCCCGGTCTTTTCTCACTGGGGACCTGCAGTACTATGGGGAAGAGCAATACCTGGATGCACGGAGAGTCTGATGGGCCTGGAGCAGCCGTTCCTTTGCCCGCTGTTTGTCTTCCTCCAGCACCTTCCTTTTGTTACAGGCATGCACATTTATCAGGTTGATGGTATCACAGAGAAGAGCATCCTTCACCTCACGGTCTAGGCGAGAGTCCGTAGTGAAGCTGGGAGAGTGGTTCACCTGCCAAAACAAGCATCTAATCTAACCTGGGAACTCCCAGCTCCCAGAAAGTGCTGCCAGCAGTCAGCTCGCTGTCCCCAGTCTGCTCCACTGCACACTTTCCATGGATGTTCTTCCCTGCAACAGCAACAGAAAGCAGCAGGCTGCACACAGTGGCTTATTCTGTCCTTCTGCAGTGTAGTGCCCACCCGCACTGCAGGTCATTCAGATCCCACTAGAGGTGCGGGGCAGCTGTCATGAATTCAGGATGCTGTTACAGGTCAAGGAATCCTAAGGTTCAGGAAACTCCCTGCTGTTAGACAGGGTGTACAGGGAACGGGCCCTTGGATCCTGCTTAGATCCCAAGGAACAGCAGGTTTCTTGGCTACTTGTCTTCATAGCCTGTTTAATTTTGTGAATGAGGTGGCCCTTTTTAATCAAATGAGTTCTGTTCATCCCACCACCCCTTGTTCTGGAGCCTCCCCCAGACAAGCCAGCTCTTGGCTGTCTGCTGCTTCCAGAGTTGCTTCGACACAGCAGGAGACTGCTTCCTCACCTCTAGCAGCCACGGCTTCAACTTTCTGTCTAGCAAAATATCAAAACCCAGTATCTCAAAGCACGCACAGACAGTAGTGTGGTTTGGAAAGCAGCTTTGGTAATTGTGCTTCACAACAGGGTGAGCTGAAATAAGAGTCTTTATAATAATATCTTCAATATCTTCCCAGAGTTTTGTTGTGTTGTAGCTGTTATCTGCCATCCAGGCATTCAGAGTGGACAGTTTCCTGTGTGGAGGACAGGAGATGATAAGAACTGACTTGTGATACCATGTTTACCCCAAGAAAAATGGAATTAAACCAGTGTCCCAAATGCAGCTTTGCTGCAGGATGTGCACAGGGCATTGCAGCACCTGAACAAGACAGTACCTCTTACTGCCCATTGTGTCATCCTGAACGAAGTTTTCATTACGTTTGTTGATAGCATAATTGGTCAAATGCATGCAGATATCATCCTGAGAGAGGAACCGCAAGAGACTTCGTTTATTCTTAACCATAGAGCAGAAATAGAAACAGCCCCATTAGCACTAATCTAGCCACCAACTTCACCGCTTCTGTCTCTTCTCTGTGGCGGTGACTTGCAGCAAGGAGTTAATCATGCTGGTGGTTCCCTCTCTAGCCAGAAGTCAGAGCTGACAGAGCTCTACCCTCTCCACATATCTGTCCTTATCTCTGGGGGAGAGCATAGGAGTCAGCTCCACAAATGCCACTCCAGCTGTGGCCTCACCAGTAAACAAGGGACTCCTCAGGACAGAAGCTGCAGCAAATTTCTGCAGATTCTTCCTCTTCCTCTGTTCACCCAAAGCAGAAGAACTCTCCAAGACATGCATGTATCAGAATGATGGAGGGTATGTACATATGCAGCCCTGGGACAAGTGGGCAGATAGCCAGAAGCCCAGGGTACCTCAGGCCAACCCGTGACCATAGCACAGCAATCCAACACTAGCATCCATCTTCTGCTGGGATTTTACGTATTACAGACCCCTGCTTGGAGATTGGCACGGCCATAGCCTGCACCTTGCCTTCCCAATTCCCCTCCCTGTCTCTCCTAGGCTGTTCCACTACCACCAGGGAATCCCCAGGTCCCTCTTTTCCACCCGAAGCACAGGGAAACAAGGACTGGTGTGGCCTTGAGAATGCTCATAAAGGCAAGAAGCAGTAGGAGTGTTGCCCAGAGATGCCGTGGGGTCTCTGTCCTTGCAGATTTTCAACACCTGACTGAGTGAAACCCCAAGAAACCAGATCTGAATTTATTGTTGACCCAGTTTTGAGAAGAAGGTTGGACTTGAGACCTTCCAAGGTTCTTTCCAAGCGACACAACTCCATGATTCTGTGATAATGCCAGTAAACAGCCCAAACATGGGGCCTAGGAGTAGATCTACCACAGACACTCCTGAAACACCTCCTGTGAAGAGGAGGTACAGAGGGAGGAGAGAACAGGAAAGAAGAAAGCTGGGTCCCATGAAACGCATCAGCCCCTGCCTTTTCAGGGTCTGGAACGCTGCTAGGACAAATTGGGGACTAAAACCTCCAGGTACTATATGAGTTCTTTGGGAACTTCCCTTTTTTACCAGGTTTCTGCTGCTGGGATCGATGTACCTCATGGTGGCAAACCGGGCCAGACCCTCCTTGTAGACAAAAATCCTCAGCGGGTCACAAGATGTGACCAGCACATAGATACGCATGTCAAATTTAAAGCCATCAATAAGGAAAGGCTGTGAGAGAAAAAGGCAGGAGCAAGCATGAGACAAAGAAACATTGCCAGGCGTGCTGCCGACTCCTTGAGGTTGGCTGCTCTATCTGCACTGCTTGTGCCACTCCTTGGCAGCTCAGCAGCAAGGAGAAAGGCAAGCTTTTGCCATGCCTCTGCTGTGCTGCAGCCACCCTGGTGCCCCTGGCAGCTCCAGGAATACGTAGGCAAAGGACACAAGGAGGATGCGGGATGCTGGGAGAGCTAGGAGGTTGCAATCCTCCACCTGTATCTTGAGACTGTCCCCATTACCTTAGAGATATACTGCTGACAGATCATATGCTCTCCATGTTTGATCTTCTCTGGATTACGTGTTATGAAGATACCTTTCCCTTGGCAGCCGCTCTCTGGCTTGCAGATGAATGTTCTGTTTTTCCTTGCACGCCTGTAGGCCTGGAAATCTCCATAGCTGTGCAAGGAAGAGGTGACTGTTAAAAGCTGCAAAAAAAACCAACCCTCCTAACAGTTCTCAAACTGTGGTGTTGCAGGCCAGTACAGACCAAACTTCTGCAGCAGAGGAATAGCACACCCATTCCTGATGTACGTCAGTTACAAACTGGTCCTTGTGCGACCTGACAAAGCTCTCCTGGTTCCACCTTTTATCTGCTCACATCTCCACCTCTACTGGGAGCCTCATAGGAAGTGGTCATCACCGGCCATACAGGGGCCAGTAAGATTTTGGCTCTGCTGCCACAGAGAGAGCAGGAGAAAACAAACAAGCCCTGGCTACAAAAGAGGAGGAAGTCACAAGTCTTTACCTCCCTTTTTATGCCAGCTCATCAGCAAGCTGGCAGGAGGCCACGGCCAGAGCGTTGTAAGCAGGGCGCAGAGGTTCGTGAGCTGAGCTCCCCTATCACGTTACGTGGCTGATCTTCCAGAGCAACTCCAGTGGGAGTATGGTGCTTCGAAGAGTCAAGCCCATATGCCAATTAGTTATTTTGCTGTAGATGGAGAAGCACCATTTCTATAGTGGGCACCACATTTAGGGAAAGAGACAAACAGGACAAATCCTAGGAAAAAGTGCCAAGAGCAATGTGAGTCCAGGAAATGCAGCCTGGAAAGAAAGATGAGAGAACTAGGTCAGTCTTCGCCAGAAATGGTAAGACTGAGAGGACATGTGGCAATACGCTCCCTGGACATTGTCACTATTAGCAAAACACAGCAAACCACTGTTCTCCAGGGCCAGTGCAAATGGGAGAAGTACTGAAGTGCTGATATTTCAGCAAAGGTTCTTTAGGTCAGATACTAAGAAAAATCATTCTAACTGTGAGGAGAGTTCAGCTACAGAACAGGTGACAGGAGCCCTACTTTGAGGTCATCAGGAAATACTAAGAATAAAATCTGTCTAAGAACGGGTATCTTGTCTCCTTACAACCACCGAAACTTCAAGTGCTCTTTGGTTCCTTTCAGCTATGTTTCTATCATTGCTTGCCTGTATATGATCAGAGAAGCGAGGCCTTCTGCCCCAAAGCCTGAGTAATTCGGTGATGGTTTACATCTAACTGTATACATATTAGCATAGTGACCTGCGCTCTCCCACCACCCTCCGCCATCAGTGTTCTCTACTGCAGCAGGCGGCAGAGGTGCAGGGGGCTGTGAAGACAGTTGTCGCAGTCGGTGGGGTGGAACCGCCTCATACCCTGGTCCTGTGCCCTTCCTGGGCAGGCGATGGGCAGCGAACCAGCTGGTGAGGGAAGGCAGTTAGCCACGCTGCCCTGCAGTTGCCTCTCCTGTTCACCCTGAGCTGCAAAGAGACCTTCCACCAAAACACAGATTTACACCTCCCACATGCCCATTGCCCTTTGGCTTTGCGGGTGGGTCCCTCTCCCCAGGTTTAGCCCGTCGGCACGCAGTCTGCCCAGCAGCAAGGCACACATCGCAGAGGACACCATTCCACGGACTAATTCAATCTAATAGGAATTAAAGATGTATGAAACTAGAAACCTGTCTCAACACCTGGTTCAGTTCCAGGGAAGGTTATGAAGGTGCAGACCAAGACATGAGATCTCAGAGACAGAGACCCTCCCCCTCATCCCAGCACGGGCTGTCAAGCATAGGGGTTCCCACTTTCTAATTTCATACCGCTGTTCTCATCTGCATTAATACGTTTCACTCACTCAGCTGGCAGGCACCAAGTGCGGGGAAATATATGGTACTCCTTGGGGAAGAGCCTGAGCATGCGGTTAAGGTTGCGAGCCAGCAAGTCCTTACGGCAGATCTCTATCATGCCTGGAAAATGGTTGATTTTCTGAAAAAGATGCAGACAAAAAACAGGATCAGCAAAGGAACAGCAGGGATCCTCCTCAAGACCCGAGGCAAGCCTGCATGCAGAGAAACGAGCACGCAGAACAGGAAGCCGGGCCTGTGGTTGCCTTGAACGTCTGCTGAGGGACAAGATTACGCTACAGCTGCTTTATCTGAACTTCACCAGTGTGATTTATCAGCTCGTTCCATCTCAGCCCTGAAGCTCTCCCTCCCTAGAATATCACAGCTTCAGGATGGGAGCCGTTTGTCATCAAGAACCATCTATTTCAAGCTACATTAAAGGGGTTGGCAGCTTTCCAATTCACACTACTAACTGCCAAAGCGTTGTTGATGGCACTGTACCAGAGGCACAATAGAAGTAAAGGCTTGTGAACCTGCATCCTCTGGAACCAATGCAGAGAAGGGGTCACGGGTGCTAGTTTTGGACAACTCTCTTAAGTAGTGATAGAATGAGAGAAAATGGCCTCAAGTTACACCAGGGGAGGTTTAGATTAGATATTAGGAAAAATTTCTTCACCGAGTGGTCAAGCATTGGAACAGGCTGCCCAGGGAGGTGGTAGAGTCACCATCACTGGAAGTGTTCAAAAATCATGTGGACGTGGCGCTTCAGGACATGGTTTAGGGGGCATGGTGGTGTTGGGTTGATGGTTGGACTTGATGATCTTGAAGGTCTTTTCCAACCTTAATGATTCTGTGATTCTGTGTGATTCCGCAACACGCTGTTCCACTAACAGCCCCTGTCTCACCCTCCTTCCTGAGCTCTTCCTGCTGGGTAGCCTTTATATGTGGGCATTTACCTGAAACCGCTTCATTTCCATGACACGCTCGAGAGAGACTGAGTAGTCTGTCCAATACACGGTCCACTCCTCGTTTTCTCCTGCTTCTTTCAGCCCACAGCACTGTGCTGCCCGCCGCACTGTACCAAAGCAAGCACATGACAAGGGGCCAGGCAGAGGATACCAGTACCAGGGATGTTAAATCCTCAAAGTAACTAGGGACAGAGTGTGGAACAAACCTCTCCAGGCTGCAGTTCCACTCTCAGAGATGCAAGGTATTGGCGGGATGCTTCAGGAGGCGTCAGAAACACAAGCTTTACCCAGCTAAACTCACCCCAGCCTCCGGCTGCAGGTATACTGGGAGCTATCAGCCCCGTAAGTCCACATGCCTTGGGATCCCACAGCACCTCCTGAACTACAGCAGGCTTGAATCCACCGTGGGTCTGACACCACACAGGTAGATACAAGTCTTCTGAAGGAATGAGTTTCATCTTTGAAATCAAAAGCTCTGGAGCAGAAGGTCACTGCTGGGATGGTTCATGTTAGTGCCAGTTCTGTGTTTGACCTCTCACAGGGCTGGGGAGGCAATGAAGGTCAATTCATGTTAGGAACCGTCATAAAACGGTTCTGGTTCCTGTGGCACCCAGATTGCCACTCCACCTCCTGCTGCGGGTTCCCTGTCCACCTCCCATCACCAAACTGCCCGAGCACGGCCCTAGGCGAAACATGCAGCGCCTGTCCCTCTGTTTAAAAACTGTTCCTTGCACAGCCAACCAGGCTGTGACCTTCAACAACGCAATGTGGTTGCAATGCTACAACAGTCATTAGCAAATTGGCTAATACCATCCATCAAAAGCTAGGAGTCTGTTCTTTTAAGGTACAGCTTGTGGCAGCAAAGAAGAGCAAGACAGGAGAGGGGACCAGCATCCCTGAGGCACGTCGCTGGAGATGGACGGCAAAGGGAGAGGTTCTGGGTACCACTCCTGCCTGTTCCATCACTGACTTTACGTTAAACAGTTGAGAGGTCTCGTGTCATTTCCCCAAGCACAGGTACCAGTCTTGCATTGTAACTGCCCCTAATTAAACCCTTCTTGCCAATTGTAGCAGATGTACGGCAAATGCAGACAGATGGAGGGGCTCGAGGGCTTGCGCTGCTGTTGCACATTTTGCATGTCTTTAAACCAGAGGACACCTCAGTCCAAAGTGTGAAAAACTCCGTACTTTTCACAGGGGGACAAGTCACTTGCAACCAAAACATAAGCTGAAAGCGACTGTGCAGTGGAAATTCAGTACCAGTGTGCCTGCTGGGCTGAGCGGGTGCCCCAAGAGCTTGCTGTCAGTGGGCTGATCCGAAGGGACACCCTGCAGCGTCTCCGACTTACCACTCTCGTACTTGCAGCTGGTCAGATTGATGGAGGGAACACTGTAATTGAAAGAGATGACAGAACAGCTGCTCAGCGAGGAGCTGGGGCCCCGTCATGAGCACAGATGCGAAGGGGACAACTGTGCTCCACAGAGCTAATGGGCAAATCTGATCTGGAGCCAACACAGGCTCACAGCTGTGAGGCAGCATGGCAAAGGGAGATCCTGAACCCGGCTCCTTCCTTGAATGCGTCACGTTCGGGATTACCGGGACAATTGGAGGGAAAGAGTGTTTATTTTCTAATTGAGAAAGTCCCTGGAAAGGGTTGCTGGGGCGGAGGGCCAGAGCGCCACGGCTGAGCACTGCCACTTGGCAACACGCAGGGCCGGGCCCTCACTCCCGCGTTCCTGGGCCTGCGTCGTGCCAGGCTCTGACACCGTGCCCCGGGAGCGGGCGGGAGTCAGGTGGGGTGTACGGCAGAGAGGTGTTTATGGGGGCGGGCGCCGCCCCCGCTAACGACAGACGGGCAGACAGGCGGACAGACCGACTCCCCACAGGCCCGGCACGACGGCCCGGGAGCTGCGCTCTGCCCGGCCGCCTCCTCCCGCCGCACTCGCCTGCGCTTCCTCCGCCTCCTCCGCGGCTCGGGGCCGGGGGGGCCGCCGGGGGCAGCGGGCAGGCCCGGGGTCGCTCCCGGGGCCGGCCCCCCCCCGCCGCCGGCCTCCATCGCGCCCGCCCTGTTCCCATAGCAACGAGGCCGGGCCCACCGCGCGGGGCACGCGGGGTCGGGGACACTGCGCCCCCACCCCACCGGCCATAGAGATCACGGCGCCGCCAGCCAGAGCGGCCCCCGGGCGGTCACGTGGGGAGCAGCTTCGCACCCCTCCGCCGGGCCCGCCGCCGCGCAGCGTCCCCTAGCGATGGCACTGGTCCCGGCGCGGAGGCCAGCGGACCGGTCCCGGTGCGGGATGCGGGCTCGGCCCCGCTCAGCCCGCCAGGAGCCGCGCCAGCTCCCCGCCGAGGTGCAGCAGGTGCGGCTCCGGCAGCAGATGCTCGCGGATGGCGCGCAGGGCCTCGGCCTCGGTGATGTCCCGGAAGATCGGCTCCGCCGGCAGCGGCAGGTACCCGGCCAGCTCGCAGAGCGCCACGTTGAAGGCCGTGCCCGCCTTGGCGCCGAAGCTGGGCCTGCGCGCCCACAGCAGCACCCGCAGCCCGCGGCCGCCCCCTGCGCCGTCCCCCGCCGCCGCCCCTCCCGGCGGGTCGCCCCGCGTGGCGAAGACGTTGTAGGCCAGGCCGGCATCCGTCAGGTGCTCCGCCGCCCGGCAGACGTCCCGGGCCAGCGCCTCCAGGCCGGCGGGGCCGGCGGCGTAGAAGAGGAAGGCGGGCGCCGGGACGCCCCGCAGGAAGCTGAGGCCGCGCGGCGGGCAGAGGGGCTGGGCGGGCGCCGACTCCACCAGCAGCGGATAGCCCAGGTAGAAGGCGTGCAGGTGGAGGTGGTTGACGGAGGCGCAGCCGCCCAGGCCGTTGAAGCCCACGCGGAAGCCCGGGTGGGCGCTGAGCAGCGCCGCCTCCAGCCCGCCGCGCAGCAGCGGGGCCGTCAGGGCCTGCGGCAGCGCCCGCGCCGGCTCGGGCAGCAGCAGGACGTGGCCGCGCTCCAGCGGGCTGGCGTTGATCGCCACCAAGAGGTGGTCAGGGGGCGCGGGGCCGCCCCCCGCCCTGCGGAGGCGGAGCACCACCTCGCCGGCCCGGAGCCGGGTGAAGTTGAAGGCCCGGGGGTCGAAGGGCTGCCGGAGGCTGCGGATGGCCTGCGGCGGGCGGCGCTCGGTGCCGCGCAGGACGTTGAGCTGGGCCACCAGGCGCATGGGGCCGGGCAGGACGCGGGTGGGCAGCGGCCCCAGCCGGTACCGGAACAAGCCCCGCTCCATCCTGTCGCTCCAGCCCGCCAGCAGCGCCCGGTCGAAGCGGGACGGCGCGGAGCCCGGCTCGCCCCCCCAGCCGGCTCCCTGCAGGACGAAGTCCTCCTCCCCGTAGGCGAAGTCCTCGGGGCTCGGGTCGCCCGGCTCCCCGCCCGCCGCCATGCCGCGGTCCGACCGGGCCGTGGGCGGGCCGGGCGGGCACGGCGGCGCCCCCGGGGGCGGGGCGTTGCCGCGGGAGCGGCAGAGTGACGTGCGAGGCGGAAGCAGCGCGGGCCGCCATGGGGGGCTCGGCCAGCCTGCTGCCGCGGGAGGCGCTGGGCGAGTACCAGGTGCGGGGGCACCGGGGCCGGCACCGGGGGGAGTCCCGCGGGCGGGGGGGGCCGGCCATGGCGGGGCACGGGCGTTTCCCCGGGGGGGAAGGTGCCCGGCGCTCGGTGCTGACCTGCGCCCTCCCGCAGGAGCTGACGTTCCTGAGCAAGCAGGAGATCCTGCTGTAAGTACCGCCGTGGGGCGGGGAGCGGCGGCAGCCGCCGCGGTGGGTCCGTCGGCGCGGAGGGCCCCGGGCCTGCTGCGGGGCGTCTCTTCCGCTGGGGCGCCGAGCAGGGGACGGGCGGGGCCGGGCCGGGCCCACCGCGCCGTCCGGGCTTCAGGGGCCGAGGTCTGCGGGTGGCGGGACCCCGCGGAGCGGGCCCGGCCCGGAGGCAGCTCTTCCCCCGCGAAGGCCCAGCTGCCTGGGTGGGCAGGCACCAGTCCCGGCTCCTCTCCCCGCCGCCGGCTGTTGGGGTCCCGGGAGCAGATGTGGCGGCGCTGCCTTGGCGGGACCACCCGGGCCGGCTCCGTGCACAGCTGGCAGGGAGCTGTGGGAAACGGGCCGCCTGCCTCTGTGCAGCGCTGGGAAAAGCTGCCTGCGCTGCCTGTGCCCGGGGGCTGCCTCCTGCGCCGCTCACGCCACAGAGCGCCTCTTGTTCTTGCCTCTTCAAGTGCCTACAAGAGGTTCAGTGAACTGCTGCCAAAGGAGGAGAGGGAGAATGCCTGCTCTGCGCGGGTTCCCAAGCGCCAGATCCTGACGTTGCCTGAGCTGCGGGTACGGTGCCTGGCAGACAGCGGGACGCGCTGCTGCTCCCTGGGTCCGGGCATGTTTGGGCAGGGCCCTGTTTACCCACCGCAGCCCTCACGGTGCCGGTGCTTTGCCCTCAACATGCTGCTCCAGCAGTCACCTGGGTAAGCCGTTCACTTACCGCATGTCAGCTGTGCCCACAAACAGCTTCCTCATCCCTGCTGTGCCTTGGAGGATCCCAGAGATCCCTGCTGCGCAAGGCTGCTGTCCCAGGGAGGCACAGGACAGGCACAGTCGTGCCGTGTGCGACAGACCGGCAGCAGAGCGGGATACCTGATTGTGCATGGGGTTGGCACCAGCCTGCATTCGGTGTCTGCTGCAAGGGAGTCGGCCTGGCACTGCCCAGCCCTGCCCTGAGCCATTCCTGCGTTGGCAGGCAAACCCTTTCCAGCACCGGATCTGCCGGGTGTTCTCCACCTCCGATGATGGGGACGACAGCATGTCCTTTGAAGACTTCCTTGATATGCTGAGTGTCTTCAGTGACTCTGCTACCTCGGACATCAAATCCCACTACGCCTTCCGCATCTTTGGTAAGGCTGGGGGCAGATGCCGCGTCCTGGGGTCCCCGTGCCTGGGGGGAGGGGGAGGCAGTGCCCTCAGAGCACCCACTGGGGTGGCGGCTTTAGGAACTCCCTCTGGGAACTGCTGCACTGAGAGGTGCAGCATGGAGCCTGCCATGTCTCCTTGGGCTGCCAACGCCCTTCCTTGCCAAGTGCAGGTGCCCATGACTCTCCAGGGTTGCTGCGGCCCTGCTGAAACGTAACTTTCCTCTCCCCATAGACTTTGATGACGATGGGACTCTGGACAGAAAGGACCTGGAGAAACTGGTGAACTGTCTGACGGGGCAAGGTGAGGAGTCCCGGCTGAGCAACATGGAGATGGAGCAGCTCATCCAAAATGTGAGGACTGTCAGGTGGGGTATGGGCTGCTGCATGGTCCTGGCCACACAGAGCTCACCGCTTGCCTTTCCATCCCCTCCAGATCCTGGAGGAGTCCGACATTGACAAGGACGGAACTATCAACCTCTCCGAGTTCCAGCACGTTGTCTCCCGCTCCCCGGACTTTGCCAGGTACGGTGGTCTCCAGCGGCACAGCTTGTCCCGGGGGGCCTGTCTGGGGAGGTTGGCCCATCCCGATCACTGTGCTGGCGTTGGGGCAGAGCTCTCGGTGGCAGTAATGCAAGGCTACCCTGTACGAGGCCTCCCATAACAGCAGAGGGAACTGCATCCCACACTAGCTCTGCAGAGAGCCTCTGCCGCACAGGGTAACGCTGCCTCCCCGTAGCACTGCCTGCTCGCAAACCATTTGTGGGTGACCCAGTGAGGAGGTGCAGAACCCATTGTGTCTCTTGTAGCTCCTTCAAGATTGTCCTGTGACAGCCTTGTGGCTCTCCAGCAGAACTGCTCCTCCGGCTGTTGCAGATCTTCGTGGTCTCAGGCGTTTCCTCTCCTAGCGAGCAGAGCGGCAGAGGCCCCCGCTCCTCACCAGCCCGGCTGTGCCACGCAGTGCCTTAGGCAGGACACTCTCCTGGTCCTCTTTCACACCCGGCAGGAGAGATGGCAGGCGTCTCTGCAGCCTGCAGAGGTGGGGCCCTGGGAAGCTGCCTTGCCTGCAGCCACTCTGCTCTCCCAGGATCGGATTTTAACTCCTTATGCAAACCAAGGGCAGCTCTGTGGGTGGGGGGAGGTGCACAGAGGTGCTCCTGGCTGAGGGCCATGCTGCACTGAGCACAGCCCCTCTCTGCTCTCCAGTCCCAGTTTGTGCCTTCCACTAGCGGGCAGGGAGCTGCCTCCCCCTGCCAAGCCCCTGCCCCATTCTCCCATCTTCCCAGGGGCCTCCCTGCTGCTACATGGATGTTTCTCTGAGCAATAACCCAAACGTGGATCCGTTTCTCTGAGCAATAACCCAAATGTGGCACTGATTCTCTGAGCAATAACCCATGTGGCACTATAGATGTGCCGTCCCGGCAGCAGAGCTGTCCTCCCACGGCTGCACAGGACGCCTTCCTCCCCCAACCAGTGAGGCACAGCCCCACGGGCCGCGCAGCTGGGCTCACCCCACAGACACTCAGGGCCTGCTCTCCTTTTCCTCTGCCCTCTCCTCTGGCTCAAGCTCAGCAGCTGCTCTGCCTGCCCTGGCCTCTTCCTCCCTCCGCTCCTGCGAGGACACAAATAAAGGACTCTGGTTTCACCCTCTGCTCTGTGCCGCCTTTGTCTGGCCGCGGGGACGGCGGAGGGGGCTGCTCCAGCACTGCTGCGGGACTGGTGCCATGGGGGGTGCTGGGTGCCGACCCTTGCTCTGCCTGCATGCTGGCTGCAGCTCCAGGGGACAGGGCCCATGTCCCGCTTGGTGACAGCCCCTTCCATGGGCCACCCCTCTCCTCCAAAACCGAGGATTGTTCTCAGCAGCACAAAGAGCTCAAGCAACAGGCACAAAGGGAAATCCAGGGCAGGCGAGCAGCTACCTTTGCTGCCGGAGCCCTTTGTGTCTGTTCATCCATCAGGCTGTGCCCTGGCCTGCTGCCAGCCGTGGGCAACGGCCCTGCCTGCGCTTTGCAGCGAGCCCCCAGCAGCGCTCCCACGGTGCCGGCGAGCCTTCTCACCGGAGCTGCTCTGCAAGGCTGTGTCCGGGCTGCAGCACCACATGCCGGGGCCGGTGCGGTGCCTGGGCCTGGGGTCCGGCTCGCCCTGCGGGGGCACCTGCGCCAGGGTGGAGCAGCTGATGGCGGTCTCAGGGCGCCAGCGCGGCTGTTTCTCACGTACCAGTTCCTCGCTCCCGGCAGTGCTGGCCCTTCCAGCTCAGTGCCCCATGGTACTGATGGTATCTGCCCGCCGTGGCCTGCGGCCCTGGGGGCCGTGTCTGCTGGCACAGCACCAGCCAACGCCTCCGGTGGCTTTTTTGATGTCCCAGAACAGGCTGGGCAGGAAGTTTGGTGCGCTGGTCCAGCCGGGAGCAAGGCAGTGCCGGTCCCCAGGGGGAGCCTGCTGCAACATGCCAGCTCAGCATGAAGCTCACTGCTTTCCCCAGCTCCGTGCTCACGCTGCCAGCGCTTCCCAGGCACGAGGGCTCATGAGCAGCACCACACTGCAGGTCCCGGTCCCAGCTGTCAGAGTTGGGTCCCGCTGGCAAAGTGTCTGGGGTCTGGCTGCAGCTGTGCAGGATGGGGACAGGGATCTGCCTCCTCCCTGGGCTGTCAGCGGGATTCCATGTGCAGCACGACACCATGGTCCTGGGGAAGGGGGCTGCCAAAGCCCTGCTGCTGGTGGAGGCTGCCCTTCTCCCAGCTCCAGGTACCCGCTTTTCCTCCTCCTGGTCACCTCTGCCTTTCTCTGCTTCTTGTGGTGCTGGGACAGCATCTCCCCATCGCCTTGACGCTCACCGCACTGGGGGGCTACTCTGCTCTGCCACCACAGCACCCTCCATGCATGGCCCCGAAATGTCCGAGTGCTGCCCGAGCTCGCTGCCATGCGTGCACGACACCCTGACAGGGGGTCACAGGGACCCTCTGGCACCTGCCCTGGGCAGCATCGCTGCAAGGGCAGGCAGGCACCTCCCCGGGTGGCCCCAACACTTGGTGAAGCACACGGGGACTTCACAGACTGCAGGAGATCTGACCACCAGCACAACCCTCCTGCTTGGTCCGCCCGTCCCTGCCAGGGCAAGGAGCAGCTGGCCACAGGCAGGTTTTCCCCTGACCACAGCGAGAGCCAGGCACAGTTCCTCTCTGCTGGGCTGCCACGATGGTCCTGGCCACAGTCGGCCCTGGGAGCAGCACACACGCATCCAAAGGAGACACCTGGACTTTATATAAAAACCACAGACGTTTCTGCACACGCACATGGGGACACAGGGGCGAGTTGCTGCCCAGCCCGCCGCGGGGCAAGCGCTGCTCCCCATGCCCTCCCCGGGACATGATTCACATTTTCAACGTATTAAAAACGAACCAAGCACAGACACACAGCACATGCCGCGGGGTCGCTGCGCCGGCACCACCTGGCCGCACGCGTGGCTCCAGGTCCCGCAGTGGGACGTCACAGTGAGTCAGGGCACGAGGGGGGCTGTGGCTGCCCCCTCCTGCCCTCTGCATAGAGAGGACCAGGGCCCTGTGGGGCTGGCAGAGCCAGGGCTGCACCCGCAGCCTGAGCCAGGCGCCGTGTCCATCCCTGCGGCAGGGACGCTGGGCTGGGGAAAAAGTCCCACACGTCCCTGGAAGGCACGCAGCACCCCTCGCACCCCCCGCCGCCAGCACCGTCCCGAGGAGCAGGGCCAGAGCAGCCAAGGCACTGCCCAGGGAGCTCCCAGGGGAGCCAGCCCTGGTGGCACGAGGCCGGCCCTGCCGGATGGGTGGGTGCCGCAGCAGGGCCTGGGCTCCGGGCATGCACACACAGACAAGATGGACCCCAGCCACGGCGCTGTGGTCCGGCGAGGCTCAGCAGAGCAGAGGTGGTTGTGGGCAAGGGCTCGGCTCTCATCCCCATCACACCACCGAGTCCTGGATCTCGGAGCCCAGGCGCACCCGGGGTCTTTGGCAGGCGGGAGACACCTCCACGAAGCTGTCCCGGATGTGGAGGGGCCTCTTCTCCGATTCGGAGAAGGCGCGTGGGGGGCCCAGGGGCTCGTGCACAGGGGTGCTGACGATGTAGTTGTCCTGCAGGGCCTGGTAGCCCTTGTGCTCGGGTGCTGCGCTGGGCAGGCTGCTGCCGTTCAGGGGCAGGCTCTCCACTGGCTTGCGGGGCGGCTTCTGGTGCCGGCCAGGGTCACCGGGCTCCAGCAAGGCTTTCATGCCATCGCGGTGCCGGTGCAGGAGGAAGAGGGCCAGCACAAGGACAGCGGCAGCAAAGAGCACGCACATCACCAGGAACTCGGTCCAGTAGGTTTTGCCGTCCAGCCGAGCCGCGGCGCTGCCCACCGCAGAGGTGCTCCGGGACGTGCTGACAGTCTCCAGGGCGTCCCGGCCGGCAGCCACCTTCCTGCCAGGGTCTGGCCCATGGGCTGGCTCCTGCACACCCACGCAGTAGCTGGCCATCAGCTTGCGGAAGCCCTCCTCCAGCGACCAGCACTCGTAGGTGCCTGCCCGCTCGGGGCTGCCCACCAGGATGAGGGCCCCGTCGGGCAGCACCAGGTAGGAGGCGTTGACAGGTGCCCCGTCGTGCAGCCAGCGCCGCGACGCCAGGTTGGAGAGCAGCCGGCACGGCAGCGGCCGCACCGCGTTGGGTGGCAGCTGGATCCGCTGGCATGGGGCGCCCGAGGCTGCGGGGAGACAACCCACGGGGACATAAGCGAGGCCGTGGGGACCTCGGCGGTGGGCGCGAGGGTGATGCCCAGTGGGAGCTCAGGGCACGCGTGAGCCCCTGGGACGCCCTGGGCCGGCAGCAGCCCCAGGCCCAGGGGCAGAAGCTGCAGGAGCTCACCTGGGGGCAGGAGGACGCGGGGACGGGGCTGGGAGGCGTTGGCCAGCTGGCAGAGCCGCTCCGTGTCAGCATCCTCGATGTCCTGTGCCCAGAGCCTGAGGACAGAGAGGGGTCAGGGCGGTGGGGGGCGGCGGGGAAAGGGGTACAGGGGGATGGAGAAGGGGTGCAGCACTTACTGGGCATGTGCCGGAGGGTGCAGGGTGGCCCTGCGGCAGGCACCCCGGCTCCATGCGCAGAAGGGATCCCGCGCCAGCACGCACTCGCCGCAGCTGCGGTACAGGCTGCAGTTGGCGAAGGGCACCTGTGCCACCGCTGTGTAGGTGGCTGCATAGACCAGGCCCTGCAGGAGGGGGCACAGCGGGGTCAGCGGGCAGCCCCAGCCCCAGAGCCATGGAGTAGGGTCAGCTCCCATGGCCCCCTGAGCTTGCTGGCCCTCAGCCCACGAGCAGGACCTGCCCCAGGTGGCCTGAGCCCATGGCATCCCCTCTTCCTTGCCCCAGCCCTGGTGCACCCATTCCCGGCTCCTGCCTGATCCTGGTCCAGCAGCAGCTGGAGAACGGGCTGGCCGGCGGGGAAGAGGCGGATCTCCTCGATGATGTGCACCCTGTGGTTCACGCGCACAGCCTTGTGCAACCGGCCATCGTCTGCAAACACAAGGCCCATGCTGAGAGGGGCCGGGGCATGCGGCATGCCGGCACCTGCCCCGTCGGCAGTCTGCGGCTGCACCCACCTGTGCCCAGGAAGAGGACATCATAGGTGCCATGGAGGCCCTGCGCGCGGTGGACACCGATCTGCTGGTAGCGCAGGTGGCTCTGCAGCAGCAGCGGCTGGCTGCGCACGGGGCTGTCCATCAGGAAGTGGTCCTTGATGAAGTTCAGCACCCGGTCCGGCATCTGGAGGGATGAGTTGATCTTCAGGTGCCGCGTGTGGCTGGTGATGCACTGGAGAGAGAGAAGGAGGCTTGGCCGGGGCACGGGGCAGGGGGCGGGCAAGTGGCTGCGCTGCAGCAGATGCCAGGACCGGGAGAACGCGGGGGGCTGCCCCGCATCCTGCACCCGGGCGGGAGCCAAGGAGGCACATACCGTGCCCGGCCGGGGCTCTGGCACGGGGCTGGTGTCCGTGTACCACTGCTGCGTCTCGCGGTTAACCTCCTTGTAGAGCCCACTGAAGGCTCTCTGCACGCTGCGCATGGGGAAGGCGCACACGGCCGAGCTGCCCAGGCCGCCCTTGTTCCTGGCAGGGGACAGGAAAAGCCCATGACAGGATGAGGCACTCGGCTCTGCCAAGCCCCCTGCGCCGCCCCAGGAACCCCAGTGTGGCCAGAGCTGACCCGCACCTCCCCACCCGCCCCGCAGGCAGTGCTCCCAGGTCCTCCGCCAGCCCCCACCCGCTGCTCACCACTGCGAGGTAAAGACCCCGTAGAAGAGTGTCTCCCTCCAGCGCAGCTCCCCCGGGGTGAGCACAAAGACATCCTGCAGCACGTTGAAGGGGAAGCCGTCCTCCGGGTGCGAGCAGAGCAGCTGCGCCTTCAGGAATGTCGTCCACCGCCGCTGCAGCACGCGCTCCCCGCCCTGGTCCCCCTGCGTGGCACAGCGGGTCAGGGCGCGATGCCATGGCTGCCTGGCAGCGGGGAGCCCCACGGTGCTGGGCGAGCAGAGCAGGGGCCTGTCCATCCATGCAGCAGTACCAGGCCCCAGGGGAGCAGCCCCGGTGTCAGGGAGGCACAAGTGAAGCAGCATCTGAGGTGCCCAGGAGCAGGGAAACACGACCCAAGAGGAGGACAGGGCTTGTGTCCTCTGGCAAGTGAGAAGAGGAGATGGGGAAGGGCCGCTGCCACCAACGGGGCCGGCAGGAGCAGTGGGACCAAGCCGCAGCTCTGGGCTGGGCGCTACGGAGCTTAACTGCTCCGGAGGGGTCTCCCACGGACACTGGTCCCCTCCTGAGGTATCCAGGAATCAGGGAACAGAGACGTGCAGGGTGGTCCCACATCCTCCCTGACCCAGCAGTGAGTGACATGGCCCTCCATGCACAGCCCGGCTGCCCTGCGCCCACCTTGCACACACGCGCGATGCGGGAGACGATAGTGTTCTCAAAGTAGTCGAACTCCTTGCCGGTCTCACTGAAGAAGAAGTAGACCTTGTCGTCGTCGCCCTCAGGGTTGCCGGCGGGCAGGCTCTCCCGCAGGTAGGCTGAGCCCACGAAGACCGGGTCTGGGGACACAGGCACCCTCAGCATCACCCCGGCGCCAGCCCCCATCCTCACGCCTCCCCTGTCGTGGAGGATGGAGACCCGACCTGCCGTGCCGGGCCTGGCTCTCACCCTGCAGCCAGTTGAGGGAGTTCTCTGTCTTGAGGGCGATGCGGCTCTCCTGGCTGCGGTAGATGGTCGGCTCATTGCCCTGGAAGTTGCTGACAGTCCCAGCGTAGAGCTCGCCGTCTGCCAAAGAGACGCTCCCGCTGGGACCCAGCACGCGACGCGTGGCACAGCCCTGCTCTCCCAGCGGGGTCTGTGCTGGCCCAGCCCCGGTTCAGCCCAGCCGAGTAGCCGGGCACTGCGGAGAGGGCGAGGGTCCCGGCGCGGCATGCCTTACCAACCATGACGGCCGTGGAACGGTACTCGGGGTCAAAGGGGCAGCGTCCCTTCCCGTCCTCCAGCAGCACCTTCCCCGATGCGTCCTGCTCCAGGCTGAAGCGCTGCGCGTTCTGCAACAGGACCAGGCTGTGAGCCAGCAGCACTGCCAGCGCTCGCCCCAGCACTGGGGACCCCCGCTGCAGGGCGCCAACAGCAGAGGGGGAGACCGCACCCCCAGCGGGACCTGCAGCCCCCAGCCCCGCTCCCCATGCTCACGACGTAGGCGCAGGCCGGGCTGAAGGCGCAGGTCCCGCAGGTGTAGAGGTGGGTGCCATTCAGCTGCAGCAGCATCTTGATGTAGTTGTGACAGTCCCTCTACAGGAGCGAGAGGACCCAGCTTACCCCTCCTGCCCACGTGCACCCCGGCGCAGGGCACCGCGCGCTCCTGCCGCAGCCCCCACCGCAGCGGGACTCACCTGCGGGTCCTTGCCCTTGAACACACACTGCCTCTTCTTCTCCTCATCTGCGCTCCACGGCAGCTGCAGAGAGGGGACCGTCACTGGGAGCCCCGCGTCCCCACACACTGCCCCACGCGGGCTGGCAAAGCTTGCCCCCAGCATCAATGTCCTCCCCACCTCAATCGCACTGGCGAGGCAGCCGCTGGCCGGGGCTGAGCTCCCCACTGCCCAGGATGGCCGGGGCAGCTGCCTCCGTGCTGTCCTGACTGGCTCCTGAATACGTGGTGGCTTGCACAGCCCCCAAACGCTGCCAGGGAGTGCCGGGGAGGGGACCCCCGGCACCAGAGCTCGGTGCCCCTTCCCTCCCCGAGGGCAGCCCAGCCCCGAGGGCTCTGCGGCCCCATGCGGGGCTTGGCCGCCGTTCACAGGCTCACCCTGCGAGCCAGCGCTCCGGACTGGAAGTGGCTGGTGTTGACGGCGACGAGCAGCTCGCGCGCCCCCAGGTAGAGGGTGCCGCCGTCCGGGCTCAGCAGCAGGGCCGTGTAGTTGGACACGCCGGGCACCTCGAACCGCTGCACGACCCGCTCAGCTGAGTCTGGGGAGGGAGAGCAACAGGCATCAGCCTCGCGCAGCCCACATGGGGCGGCATCCGACCCCCAGGGTCCCCGCGCCACGGCTCGCTCCTGGCCCCTCTGCTCGGCACTGCTGCCCCGGCCCCGCACCTCAGCCGCACCGCCCGCACAGAGCTGCCGGGGCCAGATCCGGATCTCCCCACGTGGTCAGACGCACGCGGCAGTCCACCACACTGAGCCGTTCGTGGCCGCGATAGCACCCGAGGGCAGCATCCGTGCTACTGCAAGTACGAGCCACTGCCTTGCCCCAGCCCCGGGGACGGCCCCAGGGCACACCGCAGCAGCCCTGCCTGACACCGGGCAGCGCAGCCAGGTCTGCGCTTGCCTGGCCACACGCAGCCCCCAGGGCTCAGCCCTGTGGCACGCGTGGCCCCAGCCCAGCCGGCCCCGTGGGGACCCTGAGTACGCAGCAGGGAGGGATGGGTGCCGGGACCGGCTTCCCACCCTGACCCACCAGGCAGCCCCGGCAGCTGCCCATGCCAGACACTGGGGCAGAGGCTGCCAGCTGAGTCACGGAGCGCCCGCGCGCCCGTCCCGCGTAGGTGGCCTGGCCCCGGAAGCCCTTCCTCTACCACAGCCACTCTGAATCAGATGGGCCTGGCTGTGTCAGCGGGACACGTCGGGCTGACTCACGCTGCCAACTCCCTCACCCCTGACCCCCCGTGCCCTGGGGACGCCCCGACCTTCCCCGACCCCCTGCCTGCTCCCAGGTCCCTGCCCAGACAGCCCTGGGGCTCCCGCAAGCCCCTGCTCGGTGCAAGCCACCACAAGGGCTCGAGGTGCCAGCAGTGCTGCGGGGCTGGTCCCTGCTCCTCTCCCCCTCCCCTGTTGCTCCATGAGCCCTGGCTGCCGTTGGATGGGGTGGCATCTCCCCTGTCCCCGTGGGCTCAGCTGGGCCCTGGCCCAGCACCCACCCCAGCTCTCATGCAGCAGCGCAGGGGGAGGGATGCCGCCCGCCCCCCCTCCCCGGGCATCCTCCCACGAGGGACCTCACACCCCAGCACCGGGGTGGTGCCACCCGCCATGAGCGTGGCCCAGTGCAGGCAGCTGAGGGGCAGTGGGTGCCCCTGCACCCCACAGAGCTGTCCCGGCCTGGGGAGCCGCGGGAGCCCGTGCCGGCTGCCAGGGGACCTGTTAGGACAGGACCTGCTTCTTCCAGACAAACCTGCTGGAGGCACATCCAGCGCTTCCAGGGGAGCAGCTCGCCAGCTCCTCCCTCCCGCCAACCGCAAGCCCCATGTGGCCACACTCCCCAGCTCCGTGGGAGCCACGGCCAGGAGCACACTGCTGCCAGCAGAGCGGCCAGCCCGTGCCCCCCACCCGGCTCTCCCGGCAATGCTGGCGGTCCAGGTTGGGACCCCCAGGTACTGCCCGTGAGCTGCAGCCCCTGCAGCCAAAGCAGCCTCTGCAAGTGGGCAGAGCTCAGC
>NC_138588.1:417361-477523 GCF_964289735.1 Phaethon aethereus
ACCGGTCTGTGCAGGCAGGGCTGGGCAGCGCGGCTCAACGCAGCGTGGCACGGCATGGCACGACGCCGAGCTGGGCTGTCCCGCTGGCTCCCGGGGCTCCTGTCCTGCTCGGCGGGTCCCAGATCTGCTGGTGCCACCACAACCGTGGCCAGCCGTCAGGGGAGCACGTGACGGGGCCACGTCCATGCCGAAGAACCGCAGTACGCTGAGCCAGGGAGCACTCCCAGCTGCCCACGCCTCGCTGCCAGAGCCGTCCCAGCCCAAACCACTGCACCCTCCCAGGCTGCCCAGCCAGCATGGAACGCGCTCCACTGGCCATCAGCAGCTGGATTTAGCCACCTTCTCCTGGCAGTGCAGCCAGCCCAGACGCACACGAGCGGCCCCCATGCCACAGCCCCAGCGCCGGACAATGGAGCTGGGCCCAGCAGCTGCCGGTGCCGAGCCCCAGCTGCCCATGGAGCATGCCCTGCTGCTCACCCACCCCACATCAGCTGCTGGGGTGGGGTCTCTGCAGGGCAAGAGGGGTCCACAGGCCAGGCCCCCCATTTGTGAGAGGCTCTGCCGACCAAGCGGCCTCCCAGCTGTCCTTCCCCAGCCCCCTGCCAGGGCCACGCTGCTGATGTGGCTGCCACCACTGATGAGGGCTGCAGTGGGTCCTGGAGCAGCCTGGGGCTGGGCACAGCACAGCAAGGGGCTTTGCAGCGCCCCAGGGAGACAGCCGAGAGGGGAGGGGGCCCGCAGGCTGCCCAAAGGAGGATGAAACCACACAGCAGAGCGGGCGGGCAGGCAGAGCCCCCATGGCCAGCTCACCCCATCCCACGCTCAGACAGGACGTGGCTGCCACCACTGCCCTGGGTGCCCCAGACCCGCTCGCGCCCTCGGTGCGGGTCCCGGTGCAGGGAGGCATGCCTCTGCTCCCCGCCTGCTGTGCTCGCAGCCCCGCAGCAGCCCGGGGCTCTGCCCTGTTCAAGCAGCACGGCCCCAGCCCCTGCTGCCGCGCCCCACTGCCTGGGGGTCCCTGCTGCCCCACGTCCCCCTGCATCCCTGGGGAGCGCGGACGCCCCAGCCCCACGCGGGACACGAGCCCCGGCTTGCCGGGCCGGCCGGGAGGGTGCTGTGCAGCCTCAGCACCGCCGGCTGTCACAAGGGGGTTCCACGCGGGGCCACCCTGTCCCGCGGCGTGGGGAGCCCGGGGGGGCGGGGGGCCCGGCGGAGCCGCGCGGGGCAGGCACTCACCGTGGGCAGGCGGATACTCACCGTAGGGCAGGCTGACCCGCGGGACGGGCTCCTGCGCCGCCGCCAGCGCCGCCGCCAGCGCCGCCAGCGCCGCGAGCGCCAGGACGGGCAGCGCCGGCCGCGCCGCCATCCCGGGCCGGGCCGGGCCTCCGCCGCCTCCCGCGAAGCCGCCCGGGCGCTGCAGACCTGCGGGGAGAGAGCGGCTCAGCGGCGCGGCCCCGCCCCGGCCCGGCCCCAGGGCGGTGGGGCGACGCGCCGAGCCCAGCCCGGCCCAGCCCAGCCGTACCGAGCCGAGCCCGGACGGCCGGTGCCGACCCGGGCTGTGCCGAGCCGCGCCGGTGCCCGGGCGGAGCGGGAAGCTCGGAAGAGGAGGCGGCCGGTTCCCCCGCGGGACCGCCCCCGCCCCGCCCCGCCCCGGCGGGACCCGCTCCCGAGGCACCGAGGGGCGGCCGGTGCTGCGAGATGCCCCGCAGCGCCCTGCCCCCGCCCGGCGGGTCCCGGTCCGGCGGGAACGGCGCTTTGTCCCACGCAGCCGCGGGCCCTGGGAACCGGGGGTCTCGCCGCACCCACACTCCTCTCCCTGCACCAGGGAGAACCGGCTGGCCTGGGACGCCGGGGATGTCTGTCCCGCAGAGGTCTGTCTGTCCCGCGGACGTCTGTCCAGGGGACAGCTCAGCCCCAAAGGGCCTGTGGCCGTGCGGGCAAGCACTGCTGCGCCCACAGCCCCTCAGCTCAAGCTTTGCTCCGGCTCTCTCTCTGCAGAGGCTTTCCCTGGCTGCCCAGCCGCCTGCGTGCAGCGGGCTGCGGGCTCTGTGGGGGCCCGTGGGCTCTGTGGGGGCCCATGGCCCCTGCCCCGGCACAGCCCAGCGCTCCCTGCCCTCCCTCGGGGTGCGATGGCCTCCCACGGGGCACAGCACAGCAAGGCAGTGGGATGCCCATGCCAGCCCACCCCATGGGGCACAAGTTGCCAGCACCAGTGTCCACACAGGGCAGCACCCAGGGGGCACGGGACACGGTCCCTGCCCACCCCAGTGGCCTGTCCACGGGGATCTGGGATGAGCATGGTCCTGGCTCATCAGCGTGGGCATGCCATTGAGCAGGCAGTGTGGGGCAGGACCCTCTACCTGGGCCCATGGTGAGCTCTGCACCCTGGTCAGGGTGCGCTCGCAGCCCCCCAGCAGAAGCACATGCAGACCTCAGAGAACCGCCACTCGTCCAGCGGTTGCCGTGGCAACATGTTATTAATGACAGCTGCTTATTTTGCCATGGCAACGGGGGGAAAGGGTCTCTCCTCACAGCAGGCAGTTCTCCTGGGGCTGGGGCCGCCCCACTGCTGCACTCCCTGTGCGGGGCAAAGCTCCACACCACCCTGCTCGGCCAGTCCCAGCCCTGGTGCCCCCGGCCAACGCCACCCCACGGGCCAGACCCCTGTGAGCCCCCCGCCTGGGGGAAGCGCTCCCCACGCTCGTGGGATGGCTGTGCCCACGCTCCCGTGCTCTGCTCACTCAGCACTGCCGGACGGTGCCCGCTCCCCAGGCCGTACCTGGCACCCAGGGGCTGGGGCTGCCGGCAGCGCCCCTGCCTCCCGCTTTGGCTCGGCTCCCTTCCTGCTCCCGCTGCGCTCACTGGCGGCCGACGTCCCTTCCTGGGCCAGGGACAGCCCCGCCGGCTCCACCCCACCTGCCTTATCAGCACCCTTTGCCCGGGAACTGCCACAGTCGGGACAGGGCTCTACGTCATGGAGCCAGGCACGTCACCCTGTGTGGCGTGAGAGCAGACACTCACCCCCGTAGCCATTTGCCCCCCCATCTCGCGGCACCCCGGGGGTCCCTGGGGGCTCTGGGGATCTGGCCATCACATGTGCCTGGCTGTGGGAGCGCCGTGCCAGCACCCTGGTGTGATGGCATGCAGCGACGGCAACCCCCCGCAGGGAGGCCAGCTGCTCTCGAGGTGGGCAGGGAGGGCGGGCAGGGAGGGCAGGCAGCCCTGGCCCAGGCTGGGCAGCGAGCAGGCAGCAGAGCGAGGCCAGAGCCTGCGCCTTTAAGCGAGGCGCTCCCCGCCGCTGCTGGCAGCCAGGCCTGTTTACGACAAACTCCCATTTATCTCCTCCGCCTGCCCACGCAGCCTGCCAGCGCGGGGCAGCGCCAGGGGCACCCTGCAGCACCCTGCCCTGCTCGCACACCCGCGCAGGCGCAGCGCCCGGCCGGGCCGGCATGTGCGTGCCTGCGTGCCCTGCGCGGCTCTGCAGGTACCTGCACGCACAAGTGCGGCAGCCACGCCGCCGTCCCAGCCCACCCTCCGCCTGCAACAGTGGTTGGCGATGGGGAAACTGCTTGGGGTGCTGGGCCCGGGCAGCACCAAAACCTGTGGCCTGGGGTCACCAGGTAGGTGCGGCGGTGGTTTCTGCACCAAATTCCCACGCCAGCGCCCTCCACCCTGTTCCCGCAGGCAGCAGCTGCTTGGGAAGTCGGCTGCGGAGCCGGGTGCTGCTGCCTGCGAGGAGCAGGGCCGGGGCCGCGTGCACCCCGCTGCTGCCTGTGTGCTTACGCCTTGCTTCTGCAGGCTGCCCCAGCACAGGCAGCAGCGCAGGCAGCAGCGCAGGCAGCAGCGGAGGCACGTCCCCTGCTCAGAGACCTGCACTCGGCTTGCACGCAGCCTACGCGCCCGGGCTCTTCCTTCTGACCCACATCTCCCGGGGCTCGCACGCACGCCCCCGGCTCGGCTCTCTCCTGGAGGCTGCCAGACAACACCAGGCAGTCCCCCAAGCCTCCCTCCCACCCACGGCCTCCTCTCGGCCGCGCACACGCGCAGAGCGTGAGCACGCTTGCACGCACACCTGCAGCCACGCAGGCTCCCGGGCCGTGCTGATTCACGCACAGATGCTCCCAGACCCAGCTGCTCAGCGCCAGCAGCTCGGAGAACGCCGCACGTCCCATTGGAGCCAGGCTGCCTCTGACGGCACAGCCACGGTCAGCACGGCAGGGAGGAGTGCGGCGCAGGCACGCCGGCTCTGCTTCGCTGCACCCCAGCAGCCGGCAGCCCCGGGGGAGAGGCCCCGCTTGGGACGAGGGGAAGGAGCAGGGGCTGGAGCAGCCTCCAGCCCACGGCACAGGAGGGCAAAGCCCAGTGCTGGCCCCCATGCAGGGCCCATGGGGCATGGCCAGCGGGGCAGGGCACCACAGGGCTCTCCACAGGGCCCTGGGACCCCGGGGCATCCTCCCTGTCCCCCGAGCACCAGCCGTGCCACCCTGGCCGAGCCAAGAGCCTCCCACAGGGTCACAGCTTTGCTCTCACACCCTCCAGCAGCCACACAAATCCTGCCTGCCCCCGTGCCCCCTCAGTCAGCTCTGACCCCACTGCCAGGACCTCCCCACTCCCTCAGCCGAGGTGCCAGTGCCTGCCCTGTGGGTGCACACAGCCAGCCCCACGCTGCCCCACAGCATCCCCTTTGCCCCAGGTAGGGTGTGCTGCGGGGCCCCTGGACTCAGCTTGCCAGGCTCTGCACAAAACGCACCCGTCCCACCGCTCCCCTGCCCCACGCTCCTGTGCAACATCAGGCTTGGCTCTGAGGACCACGGGTATCCCCACGGTCCAGCTCCCCGCTCAGTGCCAGCGCCTGCCTGCACCCACACGCTGCCTGCCCCTGTACACCGCCTGCACCCCGCATGCTGCCTGCACCCACACGCTGCCTGCCCGGGAAGCTGCAGCCCCCCACTGCTTCTTGGGCACCCTTGGCACTGGGCAAAATGGAGACAGCGAGCACCCCTTGGAGGGCAGGTACATGGTGGACTCAGTTCAGGCGCTTCTGCACCCAGGGGTGCAGGAACTGGGGGGTTCTGCCTCAGGGGTGCGTGACCCCTGCCCAACCATCCCCGGCCCCACAGAGCTCAAACCAGTGCTGGTCTCCTCGGGCCTGCTCACCCAGCACAGTCCGGTGCTGCCTAGGGGAGGAGGGGGTGCCAGACCCCAGGAGCAACCACAGCACCAGCTGCAAGCAGACACCTGGGACCAGCGGGGAAACCCCACAGCCCACGTGGCCCCAAGTGTCCCTGCGTCCCCCAGCCCAAGGGCTGCTTTGGCACCTAACAGCATCATCAGGCACAGTGGCCACACGGCTAGGACACACAGCATGTGTACAACCTGCAAGCACCCGGGGCACATCCGCACAAGCGGGACATGCAGCACACACGCGTGCCCCATACCTGACACTGTGTGCACACACACCTCCTTATGAGCAGCCCGTAACACACATCCAGAGCGCTGTGCGTGCTCTTCCGTACCCGCAGCCAAGCACCGTGCGTAGCACACACCCGACACGCATGTAAACACACGCAGGGCGGCTTACGGGCTGTACACTCCCCAGACGGCAAACACACACCTGGAAACACCCCCACAGGAACAGCCCCACGCTGCGGGGCGGGCTGCCATCCACGCACCCGCCCCGAATGCGCCTGCACCCTGCACACACACACGCGGACACACACACGCGGACACACACACGCACACACACGCACACACACGCACACACACGCACACACACGCGCACAGACACGCACATGCACACACACGCACGCACACACAGGCACCCCCAGGTTCTCCGCCGCCCCCCGCGCACACGTCCCTCGGGGAGCCCCGTGCACGTGCACAAACAGCCCCTTGCACAGCCCCCGTGCACGCACACCCGCTGCACGCCCGCACGCGCTGCGCGGCTGCACACGAACGCTCGCAGCCCCGTGTACACACACACACGCACACACGCGCGCGCACACACACGCCCCCCTCGCACGCAGCTGCCCGCGCACACCGCCTTGCACACGCGCACACCGCCTTGCACACACGCACACGCACCACCACCCCCCGTGCCCGGCGCGCCCCCCCCGCTGCTCACCGGCTCGGCGGCGGGTGCGGCGGGACCCGCCGGCAGCGGGGGCGGCTCCGGCGGCTCCTCCCGCCGCTCGCAACAAAGGGCCGCCCCGCCCGGTTGCCGCCGCCGCCCCGGCTCCCGCTCCGCCACCGGCACCGGCGTCCCGCCCGCCGGCTCCGCCCGCCGGGGGGGCGGCTGCTCCTGGCGCGGGGGGGTTCAGTCCCGGTTCTGGGGTGGGGGAGCCGGGGGGGGCGGAGGGGGGGCCTGGCTCCGCGTTGGGGGAGGGAGCGTCCCGGCGTGGGGCCGGGCGCGCCGCCCCCCGCTCGGGGCTGGCCGAGCCGCGGGGCGATGCCGGTGCCCCCGAGCGAGACCGGCCGCACGCCGCCCCGAGCGCGGCGAGGGGCTCGGCAGCGCCGTGGGGCCGGCAGGGCGCGTGGCTTTGGGGGGCAGCAGCGTGGGCCCTGCCGCGGGCCCTCCCCGGGTGAGAGCCGGCAGGACGGGGGCCGCGGCGGGGCGGCAGCCCCGGAGCAGAGGCCGCCGTGCTGCGGGCGGCTGCGGGGACACCCGTGTGCACGTGGCTCCGGGCGTCGCCGTGAGGCCTTCGCGGCGACACCGGGCTCCAGGCGCTTTGGGGCAGCTCACGGCTCCGGGCATCTCGTGGTGACGCGTAGCTCCGTGTGTTCAGGGGTAGCCCACGGCTCCAGGCGTCCCTGCGGTGACGCACTCGGAGCTGGCGGCTGCTGGCCCGGTGTCAGCGCTGCCAGAGCCTGCAGGGAGCCCGGCAGCACCCGCAGTGGCATGGGCAGGGGTGGGCAGGGTTGGGCAGGGCACGAGGCGGCCGTGCCCTCGGCACAGAGGGGTGAGCGGGGCAAGGCAAGCGTGGGATCCAGCAGGCAGAGCCCCCCCAGCCCTGGAGCAGAGCTGCCAGCACAGCCATGGCAGTGGTGCCAGCCCTCCCCCAGAGCCAGTGTCATGGGCACCAACCTGCTGGCACTGGGCCAGGCAGGGGTCCCGGGCAGGGCTCCCAGGGCCAGCTCACTGTGGCCCTGCACCCCCCTTCCCAGAGCGTCCTTCCAGCCTGGCCGTGCGGTGCGCAGTTCCTGTCCCTCCTTCTGCCCCTGAGCGCTGCCGTCTGCCCGCCCGGCCACCTCATCACTCAGCAGCCCGGCTGCTCTGCCCGATGTCACACTGTGTCCCCAGAGCAGCCGTGCCACCTCGCCCCATGCAGCGCAGGCGGCACTTGGCTGTGCCGCTGGCACGTGCAGAGCTCTGCTGCAGGCCTGCTCTGTGCACCCCTGGGCCCGGCGGGGGTGCGGTGTGGTGTTGCTGGTAGGGGCTGTGCCCCTGCTCCATGGTCTGTGTCATCCCTGGCCCACGCCACGGCCCGGTAGCCCTCGGGGGAGGCGGACTGCTGCCGAAGGGGGGCCGCAGCCCCCACCCCGCAGCCTGCAGGCCAGCAGCTCAGAGCCGTGCCAGTGAGGGAGGCCCACGTTTGGGGACAGCACCGCTCGCACAAGGAAACACTGCATTGCCCCGCCAGGCACGCAGCTCCCTTCAGCCTCCCATGCGGTGCCCGCTCCCACGGGCAGAGGCACAGGGCTGCCTGCAGGCAGTGGTGCACGCGTGGACAGAATCCCCGCTCCAGGACCTTGCTCTTCCTTTGGCTGGGCTCCCGGTGCCCCCAGCCCACTGGAGTCGGATCCCTCCTGGGACACGTTGCTCCCGAGAGCTCGGCCCTGGCCCGCCGCAGCCAGCCCTGCCAGCCCCCCGGGACCCTCCCAGGGCCAGCCGTGCTTTGGGGAAGCTGGTTTGGCAGCAGCCTGGGGCGTGTGGATTGGGCTCTGGCCAGGGATGGACTGCTTTGTTTGAAGGCAGCCCTTCCCTGGGATGGTGCCACATGGCAGCTCTAGTCAGTGCCGGCAGAGCCTGCGCTCCACAGGGGGATGGCCGCCGCGCTGGCGTGACCTCGTCCCTGCAAGAGCCGCGGTCACTGGGCGGCTCTGACCGCAAGGCCAGGGCGAGGGCAGCTGGGGGGGCAGTGCTGCGGCCGGGCACAGTTGGGCAGCCCCCCGGGCCCTGCGCTGGGGAGACAACATCCCCTGCTGCGGGGCAGCCCCAGCAGTGCTGGCCCTGTGGCTGCAGGGCTGCTGGTGGGATGAGGTGCCACAGGGAGGGCAGTGGGAGCAGGGACACCCAAGACCCCAGCATTGCCTCAGGGCAGTGGCTGCTGCCCCCCCCCCCCCGTGGCTGGCAGCCCCGCTGGCTTCTGCTCTGGTTAATGTTAAAGCCAGGCAGACGTCAGTGCGCCCGGCCCTGCCGCCCCCCCCCCCCAGCCCCTCCACCGGGGGCCGGCAGCTCCAGCAGGACTGTTTTTCCTTCCAGAGCTGGGATCTGCCCATCCCCTGTGGCTAAAAAAAGCCATTGGCTTGGCCGGTGCAGAGGAACAGCAAACCTCCCAGGCCGAGCAGCCTCCTGGCCGCCCCAGCACACCTCCCGGCTGCCGCGCACGTTCTTGGGGTGCACCTGGGGTGCATCGCCCCCCTCCTCCCCATGCCAGGGTCAGGCGAGGCGAGGATCCCCCCTGGGACATGGCGGCAGCTGCCCTCCCCTGCAGCCGGCCGTCCCGCTGGGTCCAGCTGCCTTGAGTCACGCGCTGGCAATGTGCAGGATCGCTCGCTTCTATGTAGGGACAGCCTGAGCCGGCTCCAAGCCCCGGGCTCGGCGGGCAACGTGTCCCTGGCCCAGATGTGCCCAGGGTGGCCATGTCCCTTTGCCAAGAACGGGGGCCACTGCAAACCCCCCGGCTCCACACACCCCACACCAAGCAGAGCCGGGGGTGGGATGCACACAGCGACACACGCAGACACAGGCACACACACGACGCCCTTGCCACCGCCCTCCCAAGGACCCCGGTGAAAGCTGATCCCGGGCTCGCCGGTCACCTTGTGCTTTGGCACCGGTTGCCCCAGCAAGTGGCATCTCCCCCCACCCGGGGGGGGCACCCTCCTGCCTCGTGGGACACCGCAGGAGGGCACCGCGCGCCCCCGTGGGTGTTTTGCAGATGGGGTGCGCTGCGTGATGGAGGGTGGGTGAAGCAATGGCCCGGGCTCCCCCGTGGGACCCCGCGCGGGCCCCAAAGGGGCCCGCGCGGGGCCCCACGGGGGGGCGCGGGCACGCACCGCCCCGGGGCGGAGCGAACCGCGTCCCCGCTCCGCCGCCACCGCCTCCGTCGTGTCCGCCCCGTCGCTGCCCGCCATGGCCGCCCGCTACCTCCGCGCCGCCCCGACGCTGAGCCGCCTGGCCCGCTGCCCCCTCCCTGCCGCCTCCGTGGGGCAGCGCCGACACTGTGAGTGGGGGTGACCTTGGGGTGAGTGGGTGTGTGTGTGGGGAAGCCCTCGTGTCCTTGGGGACGGAGAGGGCGGCTGCTCCCGTCCTGAGTGGGGTTTGCACGCTGGGTCGGGTCGCATTTTTTTTTTTTTCGGTGGCGTGGGTGGGCTTGCAACTGGATCCGTGCCCACGCTTACAGCCGGTCCCGGGGGGGGCCTTGCTACCGGTCACGGACCCACGCGGGGTTTTGCTCCCAGTCCTGGTCCCAGAGTGGTTTGCTCCCGGTCCTGCTTCCATGTGGAGCTTTGCAGCCCGACCCGCAGCCCAGCTTGTCCCCCAGAGGGGTTTGCTCCTGGTCCCGGTCCCACGTGAGGTTTTGCACCCAAGCTTGTACCCGGTTTGACCCTGGAAGAGTTTGTTCCTGGTCCCGGTCTCACGTGGGGCTTTGCAGCCTGACCTGCAGCCAGGCTTGGCCCCCAGAGGGGTCTGCTCCCCGTCCAGGTCCCACTCAGGGACTTGCACCCCGGTCCGGCCCCGAGGGGTTTGCTCCTGGTCCCAGCCCCACGTAGAGTTTTGCAGCCCAGCTGCACCCAGGTCCCGCCGTGGAGGGGTTTGCCCCAGGTCCCGCTCCCAGTCCCACACGGGGCTTTGCAGCCTGACCCGCAGCCAGGCTTGGCACCCAGAGGGGTCTGCTCCCCGCCCAGGTCCCACTCAGGGACTTGCACCCCAGTCCGGCCCCGAGGGGGTTTGCTCCTGGTCCCAGTCTCGTGCAGGGTTTTTCACTCCAGCTTGGACCCGAGTCTGGCCCCGGAGGGGTTTGCAGCCGGTCCTGGTCCTGGTCTCCGGTGGGGCTTTACAGCCCAGCTTGCACCCGGGTCTCGCCCCGAGAGGGGTGTGCGCCCTGTCCCAGCCCCGCTCCCACGTGGGGTTTTGCACCCTGACCCGCACCCAGGCCCAGCCCCGGGCAGGGCTGGCGCCATGAACCGCCCCAGACCCAGTGGGGTTTGTGCTCCGACCTGCACCCGAGCGGGGTTTGCACCCTGACCTGTGCCTGGCCCTGAGCAGGGTGGCACCCGAACCCTGCCGGACGGGGCTTGCGGTTACTGCGGTATGACTCCTGGCCCCACGCCGGGGTGGTGCCAGCGGGGCCGGGCGCGCACCCCTAACACCCCGCCGCCACTCCCCAGATGCCGACAAGCGGATCAAGGTGGCCAACCCGGTGGTGGAGATGGATGGAGACGAGATGACGCGGATCATCTGGGCCTTCATCAAGGAGAAGGTAACGGGGTGCTGCCTGGGGAACAGGTGGGTGTCGCACAAGTGGAGCTGGCGGGTGCGGTACAGGGGAACAGGTGGCTGTTGTGCAGGGAACAGGCAGGCCCTGCGCACTGCCCTCCCCGTCCGTCCGTCCTCTGTCTGTCCGCCCGTCTGCAGGAAGCAGGTGGTGAGATCAGCGCAGCTTCCGGCGGGACCTGGAAGCGAGAACGTCCTGGGCGGGGGGGACTGTCCCGGGGCAGCAGCCAGGGCCAGGCTGGGGTGGGGGCTGTGGCTGGCCATGCCGCAGCGCACAGTGCTGGTCCCCGGGCACCCTGCACCACCACCCCCTCTGACGCTCTCCCGGGACCCCCAGCTCATCCTGCCCAACGTGGATGTTCAGCTGAAGTATTTTGACCTGGGCCTGCCGCACCGGGACAAGACGGACGACCAAGTCACCATCGACTCGGCGCTGGCCACCCAGAAGTACAGCGTGGCTGTGAAGTGTGCCACCATCACGCCGGACGAAGCCAGGGTGGAAGGTGGGCAGGGGCAAGTGTCGAGCTCCCGCCACAGTGGGGGTGGTGCCGGCAGCCCCCGCGGGGTGCTGAGCCCCCCCCGTGTGCCCGGCACCTCTGGTTCAGCCAGCGCCTCCCCCCCGCCAGCTCAGGTTTCTGCCGCTGCCTGTGCTGGGGGCCCCGGAGCGCTCAGGGGTGCTGCGGGGACTCCGGGGGCACGGGGCTGGGGACAGACCGGCCTCTGCGCAGTGCCAGTCACGAGCCCGCGCCGGCTGTCCCGCTCCTTGTCTGGCCTGACAGCGGGGCTCTGGCAGCAGCCCATGGCACGGAGGAGCTGGCGGGGGCCGGGCGCTGGGCTGGGGTGACTGCAGGGGCTGTGCCTGGTGGGGGGGTCCCTCGGGGGCCTCACCTCTGCACACCTCAGAGTTCAAGCTGAAGAAGATGTGGAAGAGCCCCAACGGCACCATCCGAAACATCCTGGGGGGGACGGTCTTCCGGGAGCCCATCATCTGCAAGAACATCCCCCGCCTGGTGCCCGGCTGGACCAAGCCCATCACCATTGGCAGGCATGCCCATGGCGACCAGGTGAGCCCAAGTGGCGGCTGCCTGTGGCGCGGCAGCATCTGGCAGCTCCTGCCAGACCCTGCCTGATGCTCTGCCCTGCCCTTGCAGTACAAAGCCACTGACTTCGTGGTGGGCAAGTCCGGGACGTTCAAGATGGTCTTCACGCCGAAGGACGGCAGCGGGGTGAAGGAGTGGGAGGTGTACAACTTCCCTGGTGGCGGCGTGGGCATGGGCATGTACAACACGGACGAGGTAATGGGGTGGGCCAGGGGCAGCAGGAGGGGTCCCCATGGGGCGGCATGCCCTGCTATCCGCAGTGGACATGGCCAGGCTGGCGGGATGGGGGTCCCACAGTGGTCTGTGCACTTCCCTTGCAGTCCATCTCGGGCTTCGCTCACAGCTGCTTCCAGTATGCTATCCAGAAGAAGTGGCCTCTCTACATGAGCACCAAGAACACCATCCTCAAGGCCTACGACGGGCGCTTCAAAGACATCTTCCAGGAGATCTTCGATAAGTACGAGCTCAGAGGAGCTCGGGCTGCTGGGGGGGGAGCTACGCTGTGGGGGCTGGCTGCCCCTCCTGGGCTGGGCACGGCCAGGCATGGCTGACGCCCGCCTTGGGCTCCCAGGCACTACAAGACGGAGTTTGACAAGCTGAAGATCTGGTACGAGCACCGGCTCATCGACGACATGGTCGCCCAGGTGCTGAAGTCCGCCGGCGGCTTCGTCTGGGCATGCAAGAACTATGACGGGGACGTCCAGTCAGACATCCTGGCCCAAGGTGGAGCAGAGGGAGGGCAGTGTGGGGTGGTGTGGGGTGGGCTGTGCACATTTGCCCTGCCAGGGCCGCCCTGACCCCCATCCCGCCACAGGCTTTGGCTCCCTGGGGCTGATGACCTCCGTCCTGGTGTGCCCGGACGGGAAGACCATCGAGGCCGAGGCAGCCCACGGCACCGTCACCCGCCACTACCGGGAGCACCAGAAGGTGTGTGCGCTCCGCCCGCGGCAAGCTGCCCGCACTGGGTTGCCCATGGCGTGCGGCCTGCGCCGGACGGCTGAGCGCTCTCTCCGTGCAGGGGCGACCCACCAGCACGAACCCCATCGCCAGCATCTTTGCCTGGACGCGTGGGCTGGAGCACCGGGGCAAGCTGGACAGTAACCCGGACCTGATCAAGTGAGCGGGGTGGGGGCACCTGGGGGGACACATGCTGCCAGCAGCCGCCCCCGGCACCAACCACCCTGGTCCCAGCCGTGGCGGGGTCCGCGGCACGGGAGTGCTGGTGAGGTGCCGGCTTTGCTGGAGCCGCGCGCGCTGCTGCCGTCCCCAGGTTTGCTCAGACGCTGGAGAAGGTCTGCGTTGAAACGGTGGAGAGTGGGACGATGACGAAGGACCTTGCTGGCTGCATCCACGGCCTCGCCAAGTACGTGTGGCTCACGGAGCGGAGCGGCGTGGGGCAGCTGCCTGCCACGAAGGCAGGCTGGCTGTGTGGGGTGGCCATGGGCGGCCACCGGCCTCCGGCCGGTCCCGGGGGACGCGGGGTGTCTACAGCTCAGGGGGTCAGGCTGTGCCTGCGGCCGGGCAGGGGCCACGTCTGCGCCCAGGGCTGCGCTGCCGGCCCGGGCTCTGCCCCGCAGCGGGGCCGGTTGCTGCCTGCGTTGGGGGGTGGGCAGGGACCCCCCACAGCCCTTGTCTGTACCGCCCTCAGTGTGAAGCTGAACGAGCACTTTGTGAACACCACCGACTTCCTGGACGCCATCAAGAACAACCTGGACAAGGCCCTGGGCAAGCAGTAGGGGGGCGGGGGGCCGCCCGGCCCCGCTGTCACCCGGATGGACGGGGACCCAGCGCTGCCTCCAGCTCACCGACACGGCTCAGGAACAGTTGAATAATTTTTATAAGCAGTTTTCTTACGAGTGTTTTTAAAACCTTTCTAGCACGGGGGGGGCTGGGGGGACCCTGTCCCGCAGTGATTCATGTACCCTCCCACCTCGCGGTGCCAGCAGCCATTAAACACCTCACCGGCCTACGGCACGTGGTGGCGGCGCGGCTCTTGCGGCGCGGGCGTGGGGCAGGTGCCAGCGCAGGAGGCAGCCAGCAGCTAAAGAATACGCATTTATTGGCACTATTGCTAAACAACTCTTCCGAACCAGGAGGTAAGACATAACCAAAACACAGTAGGGCTTTGCGCAAGGGGCGGCTGAACGCTCTGCGTACGCGACGGGGGGACGCCAGGGAGCCACGCGGCCGCTGGCGCCTGCTGTGCCACTGGCAGGAGGGCCCCCACCTTGTCCTGCGGGGAGGACCCCGGTGCCGCAGCCGCCCGGGGCTGCCTCCCGGCCGCAGCGAAGGCCCCCTTGGCCTCGCCAACCCATCCTCGCCCCACACCGGGGGGACACGCATGGCAGCTTTTTGGTAACGGGACTGAGGTAGTGTGTGTGTGGGAGGCTGCGCTGGCTGGGAGCACGGAGGGGCTGTGGGGAGGGGGCAGCACTGCTGCAGTGCAGGAGGGGGTCCGGGCTGGCCCTCGCTGTGGCTGTCTCCATCCTGCCCTGAGGCTGGAGCATTTGCTGCCTGGGGGCACCGTGCGGGGCTGGGAGCGCGGAGGGCTGAGTGGTGCCAGCCCCCAGCGCCAGCCCGGGGCCGGCGGGGCCGGGGCAGAGGGTGCCCTGCCCCGGCGAGCGTGGTGGGACCCGCGCCTGCTCGGCCCGCTGCAGAGCGCGCAGGGGAGGCCGGCGCGGGGGGCTGCACCCTGCCCCTGTGCCGCAGACGCCCAGGACGTGCCGGTGCCCGCCAGGGCCCTGCCTGGCACAGGTCGCACTGGGGGAGCGATGCTCTCGGTGCCGGTCCCTGGCCCTGCGGCAGGCAAGGTGGAAAGATGGGGGGGGGGTGGTCCCAGACCCAGCACTGCCCCAGCCCCTTTCTGCCCCCTCCCCAGCACCTGGGAGCGTAGGAGGCAAACCCGCATCCCCTGGGCCATGCTGCCCGAGCGAAAGCCTCTGCCCGACCCCGGAGCAGCTCAGAGGCGTGAGGAGGGGGTGCCAGCGGCACAGAAAGCGGCTGCAGTTCGTTAGCGTGGCCCTGCCAGTGCTTGGCCACCCCCTGGGCAGCAGGACCCCCCTCTGGTCCTCAGCCCCCCCGAGCACCATCGCAGCCCCCGCCGCTCCCCGTGCACAGACCACACACGTTACACAGGTTTACAAAGCACATTGGTTGAAGGAAACTGAACTCAGTGAAAAGATAAATCCAACCACGCGGCACGTCTGAAAAAAATAAATTACTTTCAAAATACCATCATTTGCTCAAGTTGAACAGGGTTTGCCTTCCTTTAAATACACCACTCGCCCCAGCTGCTCTATACCCAGAGCTGCTGCTTCCTCTGAGCTTTGCCATTAGCTTGTAAGAAAATACTCTGTTTTGTATGTGCCCCGTGGCCTCGTGCAGGTTGCCACAGCTTTGCCCCTGCCAGCCTGCAGCCGGTGCCAGAGCAAGCGGGATGGCTCTCGCCTGCCCAGGAGACAGCGAAGAGCAAGACACGCAAACCCACCTCCTCACGTGGGCAGAGAGGCTTCTGCCCCACCGGGCACTCGGAGGGGGGGAAAGCAGGGGGCCGGCCGGGCTGCAGCCCCAGCACAGCTGTGAGGGAGGACCCAGGAGGTAGAATAATTAGTAATGCTCATCATCTTCTGGGATGTGCCTGCCCCTGCCTGCAGCTTCAAGTATGCTGGATGCTGGACCACAGGCAAGGGTGAAGACAGGAGCAAGGTCCTGGCTTGCCCCCGCACGGTGGGGCAGGCGGGAGCAGAGCAAAGGGAAGTCAGTGCCGGGCAGGAGAGCTGCAGGCAGCTGGTGCACAGCTCAGTGCTCCCTCGCTGGGGTGGTGGGGAAGGAGGGAAGGACGCCAGCAATGGCAAGAACTCCACCGAGGCGCTGCAAGGGTCTGGCAGCAGCTTGGGGCCGAGCCCTCGCTGCACCAAGCTCGGTGTGCCCATGGCAGGCAGCAACCGCTGCCCTGTGCCGCCTCCAGCCTCCACTCCAGCCTTCGCCCCAGCAGAGGTTTTTGGACATCCCTGTTTTTTCCTTCACCAAGCTCAGCAGAAGCCTCCCCTCCCCAGGGGCGGTGGTGCAGGTCTGGCTGGGTGCCGCAGCTGCCGGCAGCAGCTCCTCTTACCACACAAAGTCCATGCAGGCCCCCAGCAGCCTCCTCCAGCCTCGGCTACAACATGTTGTAGTACGCCATCTCCTTCATGGCCTGCTCGGTCAGGGTGTGCTCATCTGGAGGGTTGCCCACCCCGCCGTAGCCGTAAGAGTTCTCCTCCTCGAAGTCATCCATCTCCTGCTGCCCGTCCAGTTCGGCGTGGTCAGCCCCAGCCAGGTCCATCATGGGATCTAGGATTCAGCACACGGACACTCAATGATGGACCTGCATGAAGGTCCATGACCAACAGCACCCCTCCTCCCTGGGCACCTTGGGTTTAGAGCCCAAAGCTCCCCAGGAGCTACAGCTCTGCTTGAGCCAGGCCACCCACGGGGGGCTCTCAGCTCAGGGCGTCCCCACCCCTGTGCTGTGGCAGGGACGGGTTGCCGGCAGAGCGCTGGTGGAGTGGAGAGCCGCCACGCGTGCTTGCCCCTGACCAGTGCCTGTGCCCCGCATGGGGGTCTGCAGCGCCCGTCCCACCACGGGGGCTGGGGGCAGGCGAGGAGAGGACAGCAGTGCAGGAACGGCATCCTCCCAGCGCCGCGGTGCTGGGCACTGGCTGAGGCTCGGCCAGGCTGGGAGTTGTCCGAGGTGCGGAGGAAGAAAAAAAGGGCAGGAATGGGGGATCCTGCTGAGTCTCCTCAGGATGCGCTTGAGGTGGGCATGGAGCTGCTGGGGAAATCAAGGGGATGAAACAGCTGGAGCTCACCTCCAGCTCCCTCCGTACGAAGCAAGGGTGGTCCTGCCACAAGACCACTGATAGAGCATCCATGCTGATGCTGTGCAGAAACCTGTGGCAGGAGCATCTCCTGTCCCCCCAGGGTGCCTTTGGGCAGGTGCAGAGGGGGCAGCTGGGGCAAGAACAGCGAGATTTACCCCTCCCACCCTTCAAAACCCTTTCACCAAGATCACAGTTACCACATCACCAGAGGGCACCATCGGGTCCAGATGCTGAAGCCTCAATGGCTCCTTGAGGAGCTATTTGATTTAACTTATTTTTTAATGAAGTTTATTTATTTGTACCAAGTTTATTAAGCTTAATCCAGGTCCCTCTCGGTACCTTTCTGTGGAGGACGGGTGCTTGAGAACAGAGGGGAGGCAGCATGTGTGACCATGCGGTGCTGGCAGGACGAGCAAACTGAGGGCAGCCCTTGGGTGACAGAACCTGAGCTCGCCGAAAGGCACTTGCCAGAGCCACCACGGCACGGCCCAGCTCCCAAAGCTATCAGCTGAGAGCCGGGCGCTCCCAGGAGGGGCCGCAGAGGAGACCACAGCGCCCAGTCTGCGACAGGCAGCGCCAGAGGCTGGCCACAGCCCGCACCCACCTTGGCTGTCCAGGCTGATGTCCATCACCCCGTGCTTGACCTTCATGTGCCGGCTCAGGTTGCCCTTCAGGTTGAACTTGCTGGAGCAGTAGGGACACTTGAAGGGCTTGCTCCCCGCGTGCAGGTGCATGTGGCCCAGCAGGTTGTACATGCGGTTGAAGGACTTCCCGCAGACCTACGGGCAGCGTTCCTGGGGTCAGCGAGGGCTCTCCCACTGCCGCCCCCAGCAAAGGGGGACAGCGGCAGGCACTCGCCCACGATGGCCAGTGCTTCTGCAGGGAAGTGGGCTTTTTGGAGCAGTCCTCGCTCCTGGGGTCCCGCATTGCTCCCACCGACTTCCAAGAGTAATGGGGCTGCGTCCCTGCTCCCCCACCGTGGTGGGAGGCCTGAGGAATGCTGTACTGGTATTGTTGGGAACTCCAGCACATCCGGTGCTGGTCAGAGAGAGGTACTAATTGTCCTCCCCCGTTAGTGGTGCCCGTGCCCTGCCCGCAGCAGCCGCTCCCCGCTGCACAGCTCTGAGCAGACGCGTGAGGACAAGCTGTTTGCCCGAGCGAACAGAGGGAGGCATCACAAAACTGCTTTCCTTTGACCGAGGACTGAATCCAGCCTGGTCGCGTTTCTCCAGGAGCACGGTGCACCAGGGCCTGCGCTAAACTTGCCCCTCCCCGATCTGCTAACCCCCCCGGCCCCCGACGGTACCTTGCATTTGAATGGCTTCACTGGTGAGTGCACAATCATGTGGGTCTTGAGCGTCTGCTTCTGCACAAACGTCTTGAAGCAGATGTGGCACTGGTAGGGACGGACGCTGGTGTGGATCAGCATGTGCCGCTTCATGTTGGCCTGCAGGGTGAACTCCCGCCCGCACACCTCGCACTTGAACTCCTTCACGCCCTGCAAGGGGTTCGGAGAGCTGTGAGCGTGGGGCAGAGCCGAGCCCCGGGCATGGCGGCAGCGGGCAGGGCTCTGCCTGCGGCGGTGGGGGCCAGCGCTGCTGGGGCACTCGGGGCACGGGAGAGGAGAGGGGTCTCTGAAGAGACCCCGCAGGAGCTGGGGGCACGAGAGCGGTGCTGGGCACGGTGCAGAGCAGGGACCTGCGCTCCCCAAGGGGCATGGGACAGGCTCCTCGTGCTAAGCCGAGCTGTAGGGACTGTCAGCAGGCTGGATCGCAGGAACTTGGGGGATTTTCCCTCAGCTTATCTCACCTTCTCGAGAGTCTCCTGCTCCCCTCTCCCTGCCTCTTCTGCAAGTGCAGAGCACTACTGGGAGCCTGGGGCCATCCCCACACTGCCCCAGGGCGTAACTCGCGCTGCATGGTCCTGCGGCAGGCAGGATCCTGCCTTGCCCCCAGATACCATTGTCTCACCCGCTCTGGAAATGCATTTGCAGCACTTGGAAAAAACAGTATTAGGTCACTGCTGCTGGAGCGAGAGCAGCTCTGCAAAGCGGTGCCTGCAGGAAGGAGCTGGATGGGGACCGCGGCCACCGTACGGCAGCTGACCTGGCACGGGGTACGTTCAGGTGCCTGGCTGGAGCCTGGCAGTGTGCAGGAAACGGGCTGTGGGGAGTGTGGGCTGGATGGGCTCTGCGAGCCCAGCTCTGCTCTCTGGCTCAGGCCAACAACAGCTCTCCCTTGAAATAACTCCTGGAAAAGAGAAGCCCCTCACTCACAGCCTGCTGGGAGGGTCTGTGACAGCGCATGGCCAGGGTGCCCCAAGTGACCCTGCCGCAGCACCTGCAGTAGGTCTGAAACCCCCCTCCCTGAGGATGGAAACCCCCAGGAAGAAAGGAGGCTGGGCAGCCCTGGGGCCCCAGCCCACAACGATGCCCTTTCACTGCTCATCAGTGACCTTACAAATGCCAACCTCGGGTGCCTGCTGCCTACCCGCCTTCTGGGGCTGGCCAGGACCCCGGGGCACTGGGACAGCCCTCTCCCCCAGCACCCGCATCCAGAGCCAACACATCTCCTACGGGCACGGCAAGGGCAGCACCCCTCGGGTGCCCTGGCCCCTACCTTGTGCGTGAGGGAGTGCTGCTTGAGGTGGTGGATCTGGCTGAACTCCATCCCGCACTCGGTGCAGACGAAGGGCCGGACATTCTGGTGCTTCAGCATGTGGTTCTGCAGCTGACTGCGGTAGTGGAAGGACTTGCTGCACTCCAGGCACTGGTACAGCGTGGGGCCCTGGTGCGTGGAGAGGTGCCGCTTCAGCTGGGTGAGCGTGGAGAAGTCCAGCCCGCACTCCACGCAGACGTGGCAGCGGCCGCTCTCGTGCTTCACCTCGTGCGCCTTCAGCTCGCTGGGGTAGGCGAAGCCCCGGCCGCAGAAGCGGCAGCTGTAGGGCTTGATGTCGGTGTGCAGCAGCATGTGCCGCTTCAGGTGGCTGGTCTGGGTGAAGGCCTTGCTGCACACCTCGCACTTGTGGGGCCGCGTGCCCTGGTGGGTCAGCAGGTGGGTCTGCAGGTGGCTGGGCTGCTTGAAGAGCTTGTTGCAGTGTGGGCAGGAGTGGGGCTTGATGCCGTTGTGGCCCAGGATGTGGGTCACCAGGTTGTACTTGGACGTGTAGGACTTCTCGCACATGCGGCACTGCCAGCGCTTCTGGCGGTCCCCCGCCTCCACCAGGTAGGAGTCGTCGATCTGCACATTGATGTCCAGCCGGTCCAGCTGCGCCTTCTTGTTGCGCTCGCTGGTGGCACCCGCCACCTCCGCCTCCAGCTCCCCTGGCTCCTGCCAGGCAAAGCCCTGCTCGCTCTTCACCTGCTCAGGGGATGCCGGTGCGGGGGCCTCCGCCTCGCCGGGGGACGGGGTGCCCGCCTCAAAGGCGCACTCGGTCCGCAGGGCCCCCGCGGTGCCACCCTCCACTGCGCCAGCCGGGTCGGCGTCCCCGAGGCGGCGCTCGGTGCCCTCCAGCTCCTGGCGCGCATGCCGGCGCAGGTGCCGCAGGCGCCGGGGCTTCCTGCTGAAGGTGCCGAGGTCGATCATCTTCATGGCACTGCTCTGCACCGTCTGCTCCTGGCCAGGGTCCGGGAGCGGGGGTGGGCGGCTGCCCTGCTGCTCGCCCTCCTCGTCCCCAGGGACGGACACTTCATACAGCACCTCGTCCTCCGCCTCCGCCTTCTCACACTTGACCTTGGGCACCAGCCTCACGGGAGGCCGCTTCCTCCTCCGGGCGTGCTTCTCCAGGGAGGACTCTGCCTCCAAGGCGTCCTCCTCCTGCCCGTCTCCTGGCGCCTGCCCCTCGCCCTCCAGCCGGCACTCGCCCTCCGGCTCCCCGGGCTCCACCGCGGCGGTGTCTGGCAGCTCCCTCCCCAGCCCCGGGAAGAAGCCGGCGGGACTGATGGTGGCCCCAAGAAGCTCATTCTCGGACACCAAGCCCAGAACCGCAGCCTGTGCCAGGGACAGCACCACCACCGCGTCCGTCTGGGTCCCGCACTCGGTGAAGCGATCCATCTCTCGCCGCCTGCCTACGCTGTCATGGCTGGGGAGAGAGAGACAGCCGTTAGGCCTCCTGGCACCCCCGCCACCACGCAGCCGCTCCGCAAGGGGCTCATTCCAGCCATCACCCCTTTCCTGATCACTGTCCCCAGCAAACCCCGGACCGACGCGGGTGATGCCAGCATGGCTCCCCGGCACCATGCGCCCCAGGATGTGGGGGCAGCGCGGCCCCGGGGGTCTCAGCTGCAGGGGGCACCGGGGAGCCAGGCTGCGGAGGGGCAGCTCGGCTCTCTGTCTGCTGTCGGCCTTTCTGGCTGGGCTATCGCACCCCGAGGCTGAAGTCTGGCTCCACATGTGCCCCAAAGCTCTCCGCCTGCGACTCCTGGGGATGGGTGCCCGTACAATTTGGGGATGGGACAAAGGAAAACAGAGTGAAATGAGAAGCCGGAGAGATGTAAAGGCGCAGGTAGGTCTGCCAGCAGAGCAGCCCGCCGGTAGGCTGGGGAAAGACGCACCAGTGCCAAAACATTCCCTTCAGCTGGAGGGGAGTTTAAGCGTTTTGCCTGTGAGGATTAAAACAACACTTTGAGAACATGCTCACGCTCGGCTCACTCGTGCCCAGGGGCCTGACAGCCCCAGCCCTGTACCCACCCCAGCGAGGATGGGGCAGGGGCCCGGAGGGATGCAGAGCCCGGAGCAGCGATGCTCGACTTCCCCAGGCCAAGGCAGCCCAGGACCCCCATCGATGGGATGCAGCGCAGGGGCCCCCCCAGACCCCCCCAGCAGCCCTGGACGGGGAGGGCAGGGGACGCTTGGAGAGGACGGGCAGGCAGGCGCTTGGAGAGCTGCCACCGGATGAAAACGAGGAGGCTGCCACTTCCTCCTGTGGCGAAGAATGTTATCCTAAATATAATTATTTCTGCAGCTACAACAAAGAGAAATCCTATGGGGGAGGTAAAACAGGAATAAACTCTAAACCAGATTACGTTGCAGTCCCAGGAGCACCTGCACGGCACGAGAGGCAGTCGCGGGCTAAACAACCACTCCCTGAGTGGAGAAACCCCGCTTTATCAGCTTATCATCCCCACGGTTCTCCCTGCGGCACCCAGGCGGCCTCCATGTCGCGTCCCGCCGGCAGCTTGCCGGCCAGGCCGGCCACGGGCCGCAGGGACAAGCAGCCCTGACCGGAGCACCTTAGCCTCTCCGCTGCAAACACGCCACTGCAGGCAAAGCCACAGGCAGCTGCCTGCTCTTGCTGGTTCCTGCTTGGCCCTGAGGAGCGTGGCCTGTGTGTCCTCTCGCGCCGGCTCTGCGCCCACCAGACACCAGGCCACAGTGCAGACATCCCTCTGGGGAAGGGGAAGTGATGGGGAAGGGGAGAAGAACCAGGGTGAAAACAGGAAGAGCCAGAGAAGGGGAGAGACACCGACCGTGCCGGGTCGGCTGCCCACGGCTCGGCATCCGGGGTGCCGGCCCTTCCTTAGCACCCCCCGGCATGTGCAGCAGCCCCCACTGGGCTGGATCCGGCTGTGGCATCGGCACCCTTGACCCAGAGTCCGGCGAGGGGACCCTCCGCGAGGCTGAGCCTGCGGCCCTGCCGGGGGGGAGACGCTCGGGGCTGGGGGGACGTGGGCTCTGCTGCCCGTGGGGACAGCGCTGCCCCCAGCCCCCTGTCCCTGAGCTCCAACCGCCTCTGCCGGGGCATGGCGGCCGGGCCCCCCACCAGCGGCTCCAGCACCCTCCAGCCCTGGCCCGAGCAGGGGGAAGGGCCCAGCCGAGCACCCCCGCCTGCTCGGCCACCCCCTCCCTGGGGCGGCCAGGAGGGAGACGGGCTGTGCAGAGCCAGCGGCCAGAGACCGGGGTCGGGGGGGGGCGGCCAGCAATGGACGGGAGACAAGGGGGGGGCGGCTCCAGCCCCGCGGAGAAACCCTGCGGAACCGGGCAGAGAGGAGGATGAGGGGGGAGGAGGAGGAAGAGGATGGGGGGAGGGGGAGTGCGGAGGTAGCGAAACAAAGCGAGGAGCGGGGGAGGGCGGCGGCGGGAGGAAGGATGGGGAGGAAGAAGAGGAAGAGGAGGGAGCAGACGAGGGGGGCGGCTGCCGGTGCGCACAGACCGGCCCCGGGGCCGCCCCGCGCCGGCACCCCCCGCCCCGGGACCCCCTTTCCCGGGAGGCTCCCGGGGGGCCTGGGCTGACCAACCCCGCGGCCCGTCGCCCGCCGCCCGGCCATGGCGGAGCGGGGGCGGGTTGTCCTCCTCCTCCTCCTCCTCCTCCTCCCGGGGGCTCTGCCGCAGTGAGGCCGGGGGCTCCAGAGCCCCCCGCCGCGGGCTGCCCGCCCGGGCCGGGCTCGCTGCTCCCCCCCAGAGCATCCCTGCCGGGAAGACAGCCCCGCACAAGGCACCCCGCACGGATGTCCCCGCCAGTTCGCCAGGACTGGAGCGCTTCCACCTCCCCGACGGGGCAGCGCGCCCGCCCGCCGCCGCTGGGCGCCCACCTGCCCAGCCAGCCCGCGCTCCGGGCCGGCTCCCAAGCGGACGCCGGCCGGGGCCTTGGGTGTCGGGCAGAGCCGGGGCTCTGGGGAGGCCGGAGCTGAGCGGCGGCTTCCCGGAGGAGCGTGCGAGCAGCGCTGCTGCCCTCGGGACCTGCCAATTCCTGCTGGAACTGCGGAAGCGGAAACCAAGAGCCCGCTCGCCGGGGCCTGGGCCCAGCAGGGCAAGCTGGGGTCCCTCTGCTCTGCACGGGCGAGAGGAGCTGGAGGAGGCTGGGAAGCAGGGAAGGATGCCTGACTTGGGCTTGGATTTTGGTTTGCTCCTTGGTTTGGGGCACCGCTTCTATTTCCACGTACACTGGATGTCTCTTCTAACCTCTGACTAACCAGTCCAGTTAAGATCTCGCCGTTCCCAAGGGTTTCTCCACAGCGACTTACACAGGACGATAAACACCCACAGCCTCCTCCTGCCGCGGCGTGCTGTTACCCCAGCGCCCGGCTGGGGACAGGAGGGCACCGCCGGATCCTGCTCCCCGTGGTAGGTGCCAGAAAGCGCCGTGCAAGGGCAGTGCAAGGGCAACACACGGCCCGGGCAGCCCCGCAGCCAGCTGGCAGCCTCCAGGACGGGAGAGAGGAGAAGGGACACGAGACGGGACCCAACTGCTCTCCCCACGTCTCCAGCACTGCAGAGGGGTCACCCGGACCCCCCAGCACAGCTCCGGGTCTCTGCCCCCGAGTACGAGCACCACAAGACAAGGAAGCTGGAAGAATGACGCACTCCCATACGCTCCCGAGACCAGCACCGATGTGTTTTAAGAACAACCACCCTAAAACAGAGGCTTTTAGAAGGAAGTAAACGGTGGATTCCTACTCTGGGGCATTCTAAGAAAGGGGACGAGCTCTGCTCCTCTGGGCCCTCAGTATGAAAATAAAAGCCTTGTGTTACACAAATCACTCTTTGCAGTTTTCTCTATCGAATGCACGAGCGCCGGTACATGAGAAATGGAGCTCTGCTATTCAAGAGAGCGAGGCCACAACAGCTCGCGGAGCTGCTGCTGCAGCTGCACAAACACCGCAGGCAGAGAAGTGGGGAATGGGACAGATGCCTTTGTTTCGCTTCTCACTCTCACTTCCCTGTTCAGCCTTCTCGGGTCTTGCAAAGCGGTCTGGAAACGCTGTTTCCCAACACACTGGCAAGTACAGCTGGGTCACGTATTTCAATTCCCCCAGGAATGACCCTGACACCTCCTGGGGCACAGAGCACTGCCTAAACCTCCACTCTCCAGGGAGCCGCTTCCAATCTTGCTCAAGGAGCCAAAGCAGCGGCCTCGGGGGCCTCAGGTCCGGTGCTGTGACTGAGCACAGACCTGCCACAGCCAGCCCCATGTGAAGCAATCGCTCCTGGGTGAAGCAAGGCGATGCAAGCCCGGGGCTGAAGCACACAGAGCGGCCAGACGCTGGGCAGCGGTGCCCGCACGCCCGAACCCAAAACCCAGCTGGAGAGCTCAGCCTCCCAGGAAGTCCCGGAGCGATCCCCGTGCAGAAGCCCTCCACAGCCCCGGCACCGTGGCCCTGAGGGCTGGGGACCGCTGCGGCTTTGCCCCTCAAGGTGCACGGCCGGGGCAGCGCAGCAGAAGGAACTCGCCTCAGCAGCACCCACTCAGCCCTGACCCACCTCAGCTGCACGAGAAGGGGCAGGGGAAGGAAAATAAGTCCTTCCTGGTGCTGACAAAATACCACCAGCTGAGCTGTCTCAAAGACTCATCCGTCCAAGGCTGGGGGCCAGGGAGCTGCAGCACCGCAGCACTGGGCACACCGGGAAGACCCATGGGCAGCAGAGCACGGGCAGGAGAGGATTCTGCCGGCCCGTCCTGGCAAAGCGTTGCTCCAGTGCCAGAGCACCAGGCTGGTGTCTCCAGGAGCTGTAAGGACACTTTAACAAATAAACTCCATCCCTCTGTGGAAGAGGAGACTGTTACGAGCTTTACAAAGGGCCGCACTGCCCTGATAATGCCCCTAATAAATACGTAAACTCTGTCCAGCGAGCGGGACGTGCCTGTTCCTCTGCCCGAGGGGGACACGCAGGCTGAGTGGGGAAGGTGGGCTACGGGCACGCGACCCGAGAGGAAAGCCGGCAGGCTGAGGGTAAGAGGAGGAGCTGGGCAAATCCCACTCTCCCCCATCTTCCACTCCATGAAAAGCAAAGGATGCCTTGAACTGAACTCCCCCCTCCCCAGTCCTGCAGACATCTCTTCTCCTGCCTCCGTGCCCACCACCCCACACGTTCCTTCACTGGCCTCCCCCATCTGCACTCAAGTTTTTTGTGTAATCCAAGATCCGCCTGTCTTTTCCGTACCCACAGACTGAACTTTTCAGTAGCTATTAATCGTTCCACAGTTTGATTTGGTGCAGAGCTCTGTGCCGCGCTGGCGGGCAGCGTCCAGCTCCCGTCAGGTGGGTGGAAGACCCTTGTGCGGGAGTTGCGTTGCTGACTTCTCGCTGTGACCCCGCTCCTTCTCCCTCCCATCACTCGGCTCTGCACCAGGCACGAGCTGCCTTTTAAGCCCTTTCTGATCCCATTTCTCCTTGGTTGCCGACGAACAACTGCACCAGCAATGACAAATTTCACCACCCCATTTTTCAACAAATTCACAACTTTTCAGGGGACTAATTCTACGCAAGAATCTGCTACCACACCGATTTCAAATCTCTTCTTAGAGCACGCCCCTGCCTTGCCAACACCCAGCAGCGATGGAGCAGCTCCAGCAAGGCACTCGTGTCTTTGTGCTCCTCTGCTCACCCCGTCCTGCCTGCGTCGGCCCGTTCTCTGGGGGCAAAGCCGAGCCTGTTTCGCTATGTACAATGCTGTGATCCCTTTTTGAGGAAGAGTTGTGAGTATTACTGTAAAAAGGCACGTGCACAGTAGTGCTGTGGGTACTGATTTTTTAAATACTCCTGGTGTTGCAGTATCACGCCCTTTCAGCAGCGTCCTGCCCCCAGCCCGGGGGGACAGGCCCTTCTGCCGGGTGCCGCGTCACGCGCTGCTGGGGAGGGGTCTGCTCTCCCACAGGGGTCTGCTCCATCGTCACCTCTCCACCTCTCCACACGGACTTCCCTAATCCCCTTTTCCAGCTACTGTTTTGTGCGTTCAGCTCATCCCTCTGTCCCACCTCTCAGATCAGAAAAACAGAACATAAATTAAACATGTCTTAATATTGATCTCAGTAGCAACACAAGAGCAGCTCCTCCTCCTCCTCCCCAGCTCGCATCTCCAGACCCTTCCCATGGCTGTACCCGGCAGGTTTTTCGCTCAAACTCAGCCGTCCCTGCCCGCGCACCACAGCTGGGCACGGGGCTCAAAGCAAAACCTCTAGTTCAAGTTTAGGTGCTCTCCAGCTCGTTTGCCGATGGAGACACTCACCCGCCTGCACCTTTCCCGCACGTGGAGTTACACAAACGCACTTTTTGGCATCCCCTCCGAAAGCCGCGCGTGCCGTGCTCCCGGTCCCCCTCATCCGCGTCTCCCCGGCCGCCGGTCTGCCTTCTCCGACGCCCGTGGGAAGGACGCACGCGGGGCCGGCAGCAGCGGCTCCCATCCCTGCTCCTCTGGGGGTTGTGAAATTCGTTTTTCTTTCAGCGTTTCTCCTCCCACTCCTGGGAGGTTTTTGTCTCGGTGCAATCTCTCTTCTCCTCCCGTCTCTCTGAAGGCAGCGGGGAAGAGTCAGGCTCTGCCCTGGCACATCCCTGCGGCTCCTGCCTGCCCAGCCCCGGCCCACCGGCCGCCGCCTCAGAGCCTCCACCAGCTCCTCGCTCACCTCCCGCTCTTTAGGCACGTAAAATAGTGGTTTTTTTTTTTACATAGCTTTCACTTCCTTATGTCATTTCACCTCCGTTTACCCCTCTTGCTTCATCTTTAACCACCCAAACACCTCAGTCTCACCTGGGGCCCCTGACACCAGACAGGTCCCCTCCTGCAGCGGCGTTTTGCCCAACAGCCTCTTCATCCCCCAGGACATTTCTCGCTGGATTCCAGATTTTCCAGCCACTGCACCGGACTAAGAGCCGTCCATCCCTGGACACTTCTCCCTCCCTTCCCCTTCCCTTCGCTGTTTCCACTCCCTCGGTTTCACCCGGCCGCTCCCGAGCGGCTCCACCGCCTGGCACCAGCCCTCCGCCAGCGCCGGGGGCAGCCGGGCCACGGCGGGCGCTGCTGCCGCAGCCCTGGAAGTGAGACTCTTGGTAATCCTAAACGGAGCAGCCTGCGACAGTTGTGCCTGGTTCACGAAACCGCAGCCGCGCGCGCACGGGAGATCTGTCTGCAGCACCCGCGCCGGGCGGGGAGCGGCGCAGGAGCAGCGCCCACGCCCACGCCGCGCCGCCCCGGGTGCTGCGCGGGGCCGCGGCTCCCGGCCACCGCGCTCGGCCTCTGCTCCCTGCTGAGGAATTAACCGCTGCAGAGACCCTTGTCTTCGGTCAGGCTGTTTCCCGACCAAACGCCCTTCTCTCCGCCGCTCCTTACCTCAGCCCGCGGGGCAGCCGGCTGAGCAGGACGGTCACTGAGCTTCCCCCAGCCCTTCCTGCAGGACAGGCAGTCAAGGGCGTCCAAAACCCAAAGGGCTTGTGAGATTCACCTTCGGCAGCCCCCCCGAGCAGCAGTGACCCCCCCGCCGGAGCAGGAGCCCTCCCTGCCGCCGGCTGCCGCCCCGAGCCACCTCGGCCCCGTCGGAGGGCGAGTGCAGGCGCGTGAGCGGCCGCCCGGGCCCAGCCGGCGCCAGCAGCAGCTTCTCTCACCTCACACCTCCCCGGCGTCACCGCCTGCCTGACAAACCCCACGGCGGTCCGAGAGGACCTTCAGGACGCGTTCCCCGCTGAAAGAAAACCCACGGCACGACCCGAGCGATGCGGTCAGGCTGCCCCGGGCGGGCAGAGAGCCCGTAAAGCTCCCCGGCGCCAAGCCCGGCAGCGGCCGGTGCCCGGGGCTGCGGGAGCCCAAGCCGCGTCCCCCGCTGGCCGCCCGAGGGGCAGGAGACGCACCCCCCGCACCTTAACTGCGCACGCTCCCACCCCACGGACGGCACCGTCGGGGCCGGGCGGCTGCCGGACCCCTGCGCGGGACCCCCTGCGCAGAGCCCCTGCCGCAGGCGCCCCGGGGGTCGCAGGCTGCCCCACAGCCCCCGGCGCCTGGGGCAGACACGGCGGCGGAGGTGCCGTGCAAAGCTCCTGCGGCGCTGGGGTGGAGCACGAGCACAAGTCGGGGGGCACGACGACTGGGTGAAGTCGGGCACGTGGGGTGGAGGTGCTGAAACTTTTCAACAATTTTTAACGGAAAATGGCTGATCAACAGGTCTGTAATATATGTGAGAATACCTTTGATTTTATTTTTCCCCCTTTCTTAAAAGAAGCTTTCATTTAAATTTAATAAAGGAAAATCAAATCAGTCTTTCATCTTTTTTGCGGTTTTCACATAAAGCTGCTCAAAGCACCCACAAAAACTCTAAACAGAAAAATCTTTTTTCCCGAAAATCACAACAACTGACATTATTCACAAAACCGACCCAGAGCATTTGTCCTGCACCAGGCCTGACGACGTACGAGTCCATCTCGGTTTCACGACACGCGGGGCTGGGGCCGAGCGAGGGCAGGATGCGCGGGATCTCCCGTGCTCTGCCGGGGCCACAGCGGCTTTCCTGCGCGGGACGGTCTGTCCGAGCCTGCGCGAAGGGCACGCTGCAGCAGGCTCGAACGCCGGGTACCTCCAAGTCCGCGCGTCCGTCCCGCCGCATGAGCCCCAGCGCCGGGGCTGGCCGAGGCCGGGAGCTGCAGGACGCACGCACCTGACCCTGGCTCCGCGCCGGGCACGGCAGCGCCGGCAGCCTGTGCCGCGGGGCTGCAGGCACGCAGCGGCTGCTGGCCACCGCTGGCCAGCCCGCCTCAGCCTGCGGCAGAGCCGAAAACACCGCTTCTCGCCTCCCAACCGACACCTGACGCAGGTAAACTGGACTGGGAATAGCGAGCCGACAAACCCGACGTTCATTCGCTGCTACCAAATGAACTCCGCGTTTTGAAGGACATCAAAACAGTTTTTAAATTAATCCAATCAGTGCAATCAATTAGGTACTACCTAACTCCATTTTTTATGGAAAACTTTTGTTAATAACTTCTTTAGGAAAAAAACAAACCCCTACTTATTGCGAGTTGATTAGAAAGCAGAACTGCTCCCTTCAGCTTTGGACACGCTTTCTGACAGGCAAAGACGTACGTGGTATCACGTGTACCACGTGAAGTGGTTCTGGGAGGAGGAATTATTGTCTTTGGGGGCTTTGATTTTAAAAAAAAAAAAGGGGACATAACCTACGATTTGCAGCATGATATAGATAACGTTGTTTAGTAAGAATGGGTGGAAAAACAAGTTGGGGAAAATGACGACTACAGGCCCGAATGACAATGTTTTGGGTAAGGAGCGGCACCGCTTCATCCCATCACCTTCAACCCTTCCCCGACTGATCTGTTGATATTTCTTTTAGCGATTCTTACCCCAACCACGAGAAGTAAATATTTATGTTCGTAGCCACCAGGTTATTGGCAAACTCTGGAAGGGAAAAAGGAATGTTTTTCCAATAACTGGGGATTACCATTTCTGCCGAATAAACGGGCACAGAGCACGGGGCCGCCTGGTCGCCCTTATCGCCAGCCCAGGGACGCGGGAGCAGCCGGCGCCTTCGGGACCTTCCCAGGAACCGGCCGAAGCCGCTGAGCACAAAACTCTCTCTGGGCTTTGAAATGACACCCGTAGTGCCACGGGAGGAGGGGTTCTGCTTTGCAGCACCCCGCTCGTGAGCGAAGCTCCGCTGTTACTGCAGGGCTGGTTTTCAAGCAAGTTTTTTCTTTTCCCAGCCCCGGCCCCGCGCGCCGCCACGCCGCGGGCTCTGCCCGGCAGCCCCTGCTCTGGCTGCGGTAAATTACACCGGGATTTATTCCGACCCGGCACTCGATTTCCGCTGGGGAGCCTTCGCTCCGGGGATGGGAACGGGCCACCGCCCTGCGGCTGCGAGGAGGGGGGCAGCGCCGGGAAGCCGCCGTCCTGCTGCCGTGAGGCAGGGGGGTGCTCGGCCGCCGCTGCACCCCCGGCACCGGCCCAGCGCAGGCACGCGTGGCGGCCGGGCCGGCGCCGGCGCGGCTCTGGCGCTGCCCTCGCCCGCCGGCACGGCGCGCATGGCACCGCGGTGCCCGTCCTCCCCTCTGAACGGGTCGCTGCGCTGCCCTCGTGGCCTCACCGTCACACACTACCTTTTTTTAATCTTGGAAATGCAGCAGCTGGAAGTGGAATATAAATATCGAGGCCAAGCACAGGCAAGGGCGCTCCCGCCCCGGTCGCTCCTCTCCCACAGCCAGCGCTCCAGGAGCAGGTCCACGTGTCTGAGGAGGAACGGGCGCGCCGTGGCGTCCCGTTTCTGAGGAAAGGCTCCCTGCGGCGGGCGAGAAATGTCTCAGCTGATGGAAAGTCGGGGTGAGCGGGGTCAGCCGGGGAGCAGCCGCAGATGATGCCGCAGCCGTTCACCGTGGAGGGACGGAGCCACGACCCCAAACGCCCTTGTGGCTTCCCAGCAGGCAGGCACCCACGCCGGCCCGGGACATGCCCCCTCCGGCTTCCCCTTCTGCTGAGAATCCGCTCTCCTCCTCCCCCCGAGGCCGAGGCTCCATCCCTCCATCGCCTCTCCCCGCCCCCAGCATCCTCCGCTCCTCCATCCCTCCTCCATCCCTCCCTCGCTCCCTCATTCTTCCCGTTTCCCTGGCAACGCCCATCTCGCGCCGGAGATCCGTCCCCTCTCTCCCTCTTATCTTTCTCCTTTCATCTGTCTCCTAATCTCCCTCTCTATTCCAAACCTCTGTCCTTTGCTTCCTTTCTTTCTCCCTCCCTTTTCATCTCCTCCAGTGTCTTCTCTATCTGGGGGTTACAATCATTCGAATCTCACTTTAAAAAAATAATCTCCTTCATTAACCACCGTGCCGCCGGCTCGACTCCCGCTCCTCCCGCAGCCCACCCGCGCGGCTCAGGACCCTGGCCCGTGCCCGAGCCCCCAGCGTGCCCCTCCGTCAGAGGATGACGAAGTCCCCGTGCTTTGCGAGGCCCTTCCAACCCCCCTCCAAAGCCCTGCAAACAGAGGGGAAGCAGAATCCTCCTCCCACACTACCGGCCGTTCAGGATCGGGCAAGCAGATCCCCCTCCTGAGCTGCCCGCAGGGCTCATCCGCCCGCATGTTGCCGCGCGAGGGGTCCCCGCTTTGCCGCAGCTCCTGCGCGTACGCTACTCGCCAGAACCGCTGTTTCAGCCGGAGAGGAGCCGCCCCAGGCACACACCCGCGCCCTCGGCCTCGCGTTCCGCAGCAGGACCCGGCGGCCCAGCGCTGCCCGAAGCCTCGCCAGCCCGTCCCGAGCCCCGTCCTCCCGCCCCTCCGAGACAGCCAACGTCAGCGCCGGCGGCTTCGGTCCAACGCCCGGTCGCGTGTCTTAGAGCAGCCCTCACTTCCACGTTATTTCAAAGCAACCAGGGGAGACCGAAATTAATGGGGAAAAGATGCTTTCTGAAAATCAGAGTCCTGATTGCATCAGTTTGGCCATGGGGGTGATGGATGGACAAGAGCTGCCGGGGAGGACGGGCCCTGCCGGGGCCTGGGGGACGGCAGGAAGGAGCCGGGGAGGCCCGGCTCTGACTTGGCAGCACAGGGTCACTTCCAGGGCACCCCCGTTCTGCGGTACGCAGCGCGGCGAGGCGCCCGGCGCAGCAGGAGCATCACCACCAGCGCTTCCCTGCACCGGCGAAGCCTCCTTCGGAGACTGCTGCGCCCAGCCCGTCCGAGCCAAAGCACACGCTGCAGCCAGCGCTCTGCTCCGGCCAAGGGATCACGGAACCTTTGCTCCCGAGCAGCCAAAGCTGCACCAGAGCCTGCTGACGGTTAATGCCTGGAGCAGCGCTCGGGCTGGCAGCGCTCGGGCTGGCAGCGCTCGGGGAGGGGGATTCTCGTGGCCCCCCACAGCTGCCTTCCTCAAGGAACTCCTGTCGCTTCGCTACGTGGCACAACAACATCCCTTCTTCAGCAGACCAAACTGATCACGCTTTAGGCCTGATTTATCCGTGCTTCTGCCTAGGCAGCTCTTCTCCCGCACAGCAAGAGCTGCCAGGAGAGCGCCGACGCTGAGCTGCCGGCGGCCCCAAAGCGCGCCCGGGCAGCCGCAGCTCGGGGACCAGCCTCGTCCCGCTGAGCCAGGGCGCTTCCCTTCGACCCGACCGGAATCTACGTACGAGACCCTTCCTGCTCTCGTGCTGTGGAAGGGCCCAAACCCACGGAACCCCGGCGCCCCGAAGCCCCGCGTCCATCAGACCTGAGCGCAGCGGCTCTCCATGGGCGACGGCCGCGCCGCGCCCCCGGGGACTGGGCACCGCTCCCCGGTGTAGTGCTCCGGCACGTCCCACGCTTCCCCATGAGCTACTTGTGCTGGCACAACATTCCCCCTTCAAAATGACGCAAACGTGGCCTCTCCGTGCCCGTCCATCTGCCCCCTCCCCAACGCCGCGCGGGGACACGCGCCGCAGCAGCGAGCTCTCGGGGTCTCGCTTTCAGAGCTTGTTGCCACGTCACGTCTTAAAATGCTGCCGTTCAGTCGCACGGGAGCACCAGCCACAGAAATAGCCATTAAATACAAGCAATTGGTGTCCGAAGGCGTGGGGCAAGCAGCAGCCGGGGGCGAGCCCGGCTGGAGCTGAGGGAGAGGGGCTGCTCCTGCCCGGACCCCCTCTCGCGGCACGAGCACCCAGACCCCAGCCGAAACAGCACCGACCTGCAGACCTGCCCGTGCGTCACGGGGCTCTGGGCGTTTGCCAGTTTGGGACCGACGGTGTCTGTGGTGTGGCGAGGAGCAGGGAGAAATCCCACCCCGGCCAGCCCCGTCGCCGTCCCAGCCTCGCTTCGAAGGCTCTGCACAGAAACCTCGCTCTGCCTTGGAAAACAGTTTTTGCTTTTAAGTGAAATAAACAGGGAAAGAAAGACTTTCAAGTTCCTCCTTGCTGCAACGACTTCCCTTCGACATACTCCCTTTCCTCTCCGAAAATAGAAGAGCTATTCAAAAAAGATGCGAGAAGAAAAAAAAGGAACTGAATAGAGGAGAGAGGAAAGAAAAAATGGAGCCCCAAGGGGGTGGAGAAAAACAGAATGAAAAGACAGCAAAAGTAAAGAAAAGGGATGAAAAATAAAGGAGGGGGAAGAGAGAGACAGACAGAGGAGCTTTGAAAGGAAAGAATGCTCCCAGCCTGAATACAGTGTGCATGAAAAAAAGAGCGCTTGAAAAGAAACAGCCAGATGAAATGACCTCTCATTCACAGCCTGTGCCAATCACCACCACAATGTAAATCCTTTCTTCTTTTCTGCATTCTCTCTCTTTCCAGCGGGGGCAGAGGGAAGAGGAAGAAAGGGGAGTTAATTCCCAGCATAGCAGAAAATAAATCTGCTCTTTGCTAACTCCCTGAAAGAGACGCCGAGCTACTTTTAAAAATACCTCTCCCAGTAATCACACATGCCGATACGCAAAAAAAGTAAATGGAGTTCTGCCGAGAGCGGCTCCGGGAAGGCCCGTCCTCGCCGCCGGGTCTCCGAGATGAAAAGCCGCCGCGCCGTCCCTCGGAGCAACCGCCGAGCGGATACCCGCAGAAAACGCGTCTGTGGAAACGAGCGTGGCCACGAGCGGCAACCGGCGCCAGAGATTTAGGCCAAAACCCAAACCCTGCAAAGAAAGATGGGGGATGTTTGTGACAGACGCAAAACTGGGGGCCCGACTCTGGGCCGGGCGCTGCGGGGAGCGGGAGGGCGAAAGGTGGGCCGGTGCCCGTCGCGGCCCCCCTCGCCCTGCAAACCCCGAGCCCCCCAGCTGACGAAAGCGACGGCAGACACCCCTGCCCCGAGAGGCCAGAGGGGCTTTTACCGCGGTCGGCGAAGCCCAGCACCGTCCCGTTTCGTTCAGCACCTTCGGGGGGGGGGGTAGCAGACCCTCGCACGTGCAGCTGAACCGCGAAGCGCAGCAAGGAGAGAGGCACCGCGAGGCGGGACGAAGGCAGAGTAAAAATGCAGCGAGAAGAAAACGCTGAAGACGGAGCCCCCGGGAGAGCAGGTTCCCGCAGGGCAGCGGGAAACCGAGCGAGAGCGACAGGCAGCCGGGCTCTGCGGGCAGCGAGCTGCGTGAGGAACCGCAACGCTGCCCGGCCGCAAAGCAGACCCTGGCCGGCGAGAGCCCGCCGCAGGCGGAGGACGAGGGTCCTGCGCGGGAGCCTGTACAGCAGCCGCTCGGCATCGCTCCTGCTCAGCGTCCGCCGGCGCCAGCGGTCGGTCACAAACCGCGCGGACCTCAAAGCGGAGCCCTGAAGGCGGCTGGAGGTCAGAGGAACCGATGCACCAGCAGGAGCTCAGGCACCTGGTGCGCGGAACCCGGCTGGCTGCTCGCGAAAGGGGAAAACAACCAAAACGTCGTAAACGTGAGGTGTGTGCCCCCCCAGGAACAGGAGGGGAGATCCCCGCAGCAGAAGGCGGTCTCACTTTTGAGAGTGTTGCTGCCCTTATCTTTGGAAACAATCGTAATATATTTTTCGTATTCCCCGTGTGTGGGGCTGGCCCGCCGCGGCAGCCCCTGGGCCCGGCCGCCCCCTCGCCCCCCGGGCCCTGTCCTGCGCTGGGCCGCGAGAACGGAGGCACTGCCCGGGTCCACGCAGGGCGGCCAGAAATTTCCAACCAGAGCTACAGGCCGGGAGGAAGGTGAACACCTGGGACTGCTCGTGGTTTTGCTGGTAAGTTCAATCTTCCCATGCGTTGCCCGCGCCCGGGCAGGCGATACCCCCGACTGCGGCGACCGACGGCCCCGGGGAGAGCACGGACAGGAACCTCAGCACAACAGCCAGCACGGTCACGCGAACTCTCTTCTGCTTCTCAAACAGCTGCTCCCGGTGCTGGAGACAAGGGGTCCCAGAGTCCTGCCAGGGCTGGAGCCTCCCCCGGCCCCCCGCTCCCCGCCGGGATGGCACCGCGGCCGGGTGTTGCGTGAGCTCTGCCGCCGCCGCCGCGCCACCGCGCAGCACAGGGATGGACGCTGGACAGGGCAGCAGCGCCGGCGGCTGCACCACGCGCCCGGGGAGCCGGGGCTGCTTCGTACTGCGACGCTCACCGCGTCCGCGTCACCTCTGCTGGGCCGGGTAATATGATAATCATAGCTGAGGGGTTCTAATTTAGCGTGTTAATTAATACTTGACTGGATCATCTTTCACATGTAAAACTTGTCAGAGCTGCTCAAGCCCACCGTTACCGATAGGAGCCAGGTCCTGCTGCCGGCGTGGAGCCTGCTCGGGCGAGCCGCTGCCGGGTGGGAGGACATTTCAACCACGTCTCCATGAACTTCAGATTTTCAGGCTGTTCTGCTTTGGAGAAAACCGCTGCCAACCGCACCGGCCCCCGGGAGCCAGCAGCCGCCGGCAGGTCACCGAGCACGTCGCCACCGACTGCGGTTTGCTCGTAGCGAAGGCAAAAGACCCCGATAAGCCTTTGCAAAGTACAGCCAAAACAGCGGGGAGGAACGCAGGAGCTGCCGGCTCAGTGCCCGAAGGACCTTCCTCCAACACGCGAAATGGCCCCTGCAGAACTCACAGGTGACCCCAGCCGTGGGGGTAGAAATGTGAAACAACAGACACACCGAGGGGGCTGAGGAGCCGCTGTGCCCCCTCCCACTCACCCCAGGCACCAGCCCGGGACCCCTGGAACGTCCCAGTTTCCTCCGGTAACAGCGTCATGAGGCGCGTTGCGCCCTTTTAGGAGCACCGCTGGCTGCTCAGCTGCAGACGCCGCATTACTTCAGACCCACCGGGTGAAGAGCGCGTCGGATCCTCTCCTGAGCCGCCGAGCAGTGCAGAAAGACGCGTGTCCGGCAAGCGCGGCTCAGGGCGGCGGACCCCGCCGGTGGCGGTTTATGACCTCTCAGCTCAGGACCGACCCAAGGCAGCGGTCGCGCTAAGTCAGGTATGAAAAATACGGCACCCGCGGCAGCGCTGGCCCGGCCAGGAGAACGACGGCCGCGGGCATCTGGGGATCTGCTGATGGGGCACACGCAAGGCAGCCAGATTTGCGGGACAGGGAACAGCCATGCAGCCCGGGGGACACGGGCGGCTCTACCCAGCACCAGCGCACTCTCGGCTCTGCCCCGCACCACCTCGGGAGAGGCCCAGTGCGGGCAGCGAGGGTGCAGGCAGCGAGGGCGCGGGCAGCCTGCCCTGCTCTGGTGCGGTGGGAGCATCTGCCCCCTCCAGCCGCGGGTGCCTCCAACCCCCCAGGTTTTAGGGGATGAACCCAAGCCGGCCGCGTCCGCTCTCCTCCCCCGTCCCCGACGCTCTCTGGCAGCCATGGACACCCAGAGCCGTCGCCGGGGCTTCGCGCGGGCTGCGGGTGCTGCTCCCCGCCCCATCCCCGAGGTGCCCCTCTGGTCCGCCCAGCCCTCCCCCAAATTGCTGCGTGGGGTGCAAACCCTGGGGGGCGAGAGGGGAGACAGACGAATGAAGGGCACCCCCAGAGTGCCCCCCCGAGCCCCGCCAGCCTCAGCGCCCACCCCGGCAGCCGTGGCTCCGGGCACCCTCACCGCAGAGGGTCTCCAGCGACACCTGAACTGGAGACACAAAGAGCCGGAGACAGGCGGCCGTGGGACCCGGCCTGAAATCCTCCCCAGCCCTGGGGGGCCCGGCTCCATCCCCGTCGCCAGGAGCTATCGCCGCACGGCCACCCGCAGGGGACAGCCGGCGTACGGTGACAAACAACAGCCACAGCGCGGCTGCAGTAGCCAAAACCTTGTCCTGGCAAGCAGGGCCATCGCAGCCGACGGCGCTGCCCTGCTCCGTCCCACCGGTACCCGGCAGCACAAGGACTCCACCCGCGCCGCCGGCCATAGCGAGGCCGATTCTGCCTCTGGCTGTGCCCACGTGCCTTAGGGGTCGAGTCGGGAATACGGCGAACGCCCTGCATCGCTTTTGTTTTCTCAAAGCTCGGCAGGTCTCCAGGCGCCGGCGCACGCACGCCGTGCCCCTCCACAAGCACCCTCCGCACGCCCTGCCGGCGGCCGGGGCAGCGGCTCGTCCCGAATCCCCCAGCCCCGAGCAGCGGCACCGCGGGAACAGAGACTCTGTTTCAAAATACCGGACTTTGTCATTCGAGGAAAAAGGCCCGCAGCACGCAGCCTGACCCGACACGGATGAGAAGCGACAGGTAAAATTGACAGTGGAGTCAGAGTGACCGGTACGGAACGCGCCTCCCCGCGCCGGGAGGCACCGCTTCTGCCCTAACGACGGATAACGAATGTACGGCAGCTACAGGACGGGCGCTTCAGAAAATAAAGGCCGTGTATGTAAATTCAGCCTATTTGAGAGCCTATGAGAGAGCAAAGTTTGGGGATTTTTCTTCATTTAAGCTGACCTAAATGAATTCAAGCTCCACCTCAGGCACATCGGCGACGAACCCATCGGTGAGGTCTCTGCAGGACGGCTCCCTGCACGAAGGACTCCACGTCTGCCGTCCCTCACGCTTCTGGTGACTTCAGGGGAGCAGAAACTTGGATTCTGAAATCTGAGTCCTGAAATGCACCAGACCAGAGTGCCCGCGAGCAGAGGGAAGAGCGGTCCCCAGCGGCATCTCCGCTCTCCCGGAGCTCCAGGAGATGCGTCCAGCAGTCGGGTACGTGGGTGCTGGGTGCCGTCGTCTGCACGTTCTCACGAGGACGGTGTGTGGAGCCCACGCCGTTGGATCCATGTGCTTGCCACCGGCCGCCTACAAACCATAAAAGCAGTGGCCTTTCTGCATGGCCGGTGACTCTTAAAACCACGGCAGCCCGAGGACCACGGCTGCGTCCCTCGCGGGGCGAAGGCAAAGGCTCTTGCTGCTCTGGAGGAACGTTGCATTAACCGCGTACTTCTGTAGGGTTTACTCGGCCAAGTTAAAAAGGAATTTCCGCTTGTTGCACTTACGTTTTTGTGTACACTACCATGTCGTGACAGTTCATCCAGCACTCCTAACCCTGAGCGGAGGCCGAGATTTTACACAAGACTCTGTATTTTTTTTTTTTTTTTTTTTTTAAATGGAGTTCAAAGGAGAGTTTGGCACCGCTGTCCGGAGCGTGTCACACCAGCTGGCCCGTCCGGCACGGCCACAGCCTCGCACGCCTGCAGCTCGCAGCCGTTCCGCTCCCAAAACCGGAGCAGATGTTGGGCAAACCTGGGCAGGGAGCTGCCACGGGCACCGGGGGGAATGAAACACCCACCCGGGATGATGCGCTCGGAAAGGGCTCCCCGGCGGAGCTAAGGCAAAATGCAGTGCACAAACGCTGGCCGTGACCGAGGGGGTGGGGAGGTTTGTTCTTTTTACTCATCTCAGTGAATATTTTATAATGCACCTACAAGGCCGGTTTTGTCTGTAGGCGTTTTGCCTTTGCTTTGGCAGCACCAAGGGCCGGCTCACACTCGGGTCTGCTTGAACCATCCCAGCCCCATTTTCAGCACAATCTGCATATTCGCTGTATTTTGCATTCTTTCTTCTTACAGCAAGAAAGTCCTGTAAATATACAGAATATTCAGCTGTTGAAATAATTTGCTTATATGTGTCCCTTGTTGATAATCATAAAATGAAACCAAACCACTCAAGCCCCCATAAATCAAGGCTTGCTCTCTGCAGACGAGTTCTGCAATTACCCTGACGGGTTTCACAAGCGCATGCTGAACGGCCAAGGCGTAAAACAGGGAAGGGCGAGAAGAAATTCAGCAAGGAGGCTTGGCACCACCAATGGAAAAGGCTCTTTCACTTCTGCCTACAGTTCTGTCTTCCAGAAAGTCGTTTTTCTCTGGAGGGCACACGTGCCTACAGACCCAGCCTGCCATGAGCTGGGCTGCCCACGGCAGCCGCGGCGGCTCGTGAGCGAGGGCTGAGCCTCTCGCACGGCGAGCACAAAACAGCCACGGAGAACATATACCGACACCTCCAGAGCAAAGCCAAGGGGCAAACCAAGGAGGGCAGGTCGATCGGTGCCTGAAAATGGTAACTCTCAGACGGCTCAAAAAAAAAAGATTGCAATTGGCACAGAGTAGGGAGATATTAAAGTTCGGATTTTATAGTGTCCCCGTTTCAGATGGCTGAGGGGTCCGTGCTCGAGAGCGGCAAGTCCTCTGCGAGGAAGGAGAGTCTCAGTCCCCGTGGATGTGTGTCCTGGCTGGGAACGGGAGCCGGCTCCCCGCAACACCCGTCCTTACAACAGCAACTAAGTCTTCCCAAGCGCAGCGGCCGGCCGGTCCGGTCCTGGATGCCTCCAACCCACCCGGCCACGCTCAGCATCGCCCCAGCAAGGTCCGGGACGAGCGCGGCCGGGCTGCCCGCAGGCAGGCACCTGCCGGCCCCTCTGCCGGCTCCGCTCCGGTGGGCGCGTTACGGCCCAACGCTACGCTCAGAACACGATGCGGCGCGCCGGCGTGGCGTGGTGGGCGAGGGGAAGGCAGCCAAGGGAAAGTGCTGAAGCGGCGGCGGGTCGGAGGCTGCACCCATCGCCTCTCTCGGGGCGGGAGAACAGCGTATTAAGTGTTAAACAACGGCCTCCCCAAGGGAAAACATCCCAATGCCGTCCTCCAGCTCGTGCCTGTATTTCCAGTCCTGGCAGCGCTGAGCCCGCAGGCGCTGAGACACCCCCCGGCCGGGGGCTGCTCCGGCTGCCCCCCCCGCCCCTGCCGAGGGGGCCCCGAGTCAGCGGCCGCGGCACAGGGGTGCGAGAACAGACTGAGGGTGAAGGAAGGGAAACCAACCAGGGAGCACTTAAAGAATTAAAAATTTGAGAGAAAAAGCAGGGAAAGGACAGTGAGCTCATTAAACCCAGGATAATATGGACGAGATGTCAGGAGAAAGGGCAGAGAGGGGAGAAATGACCCAGCACCACGGAGCACGGACACGAGACGCTGCTACCGAGAAACAGGAAAGATAAATTTAGAGGCAGGCAGCGAGCGCTCTTCCTCCTGCAGCTCTGCCCGTCCTTCCTCCCCCTCCCCTCCCTCGCCGGGCCACCCATGACCACGGGCAGGACACAGGCTCCAGCCCGGTGTGGCTTCTGCCTGCTGGGGCGAAGCCCGGCGCTCCCCGAGCCCGGCACTGCCGCCGGCCGGTCCTGGCCGCGCCCGGGGAGCAAACCCAGCCATGCCACCGTGCCGGCCGTCGGAGCGGCGTCGGGAAACAGCAGCACCTGGTAGGGAAGGATGTTAAAGGCTTCAGATGGACAGCAAGCAGCAAGCCCTAAAGATTTCATTTCTGCACCAACTGTTTGTGGCCTCAGCCTGCAACCCCCACGAAATTCCCCTTTTTCACTAAGCAGCTCTCACACTGCCCAGCAAAGTGCATCTGGGTGTACAATGCCGATGCAGAAATATGGTTTCCCATACACAAGATGTGGAAGTAAAACAATGAACACGTCCATGTGCTGCTTCCTAGTTAAAACACATTCTTCCTCAAACTGACGTGCTGAGATAAAGCCTTTAAAGGACTGACTTGATATTTCCGTCTTAGTCAAAACCTCTTTGTGTCTGTCATTCGCAGGCTGCGCTGGAGATACTCACGGCTTTGCATGCAAGAGGAACGCGTGCTGTTTGTCAGGGCACAGGCGCCCGCAGAATGTGCTGAAGAGCAAAGGGAAACAGAGGAAGAATAGAGTTTTGATTTTAGATAAATTAATTCATTTCAGTCACTCTGTCTCACAGCGTCCATTTAAAGCACACTTGCACTGGAAGTTGCTTTTCTCGCTGCAGCACTGAAGCCTCCAGCCCCAGTGGTATGGACCCACCGCGCAGCGCCCACACCACCGAGACCCCCGGCCCACAGGCGCATCCAAGGGGGCAAACACACATGCAGCAGTGGGAACTGGTGAACGGTGCCATTTTTAGGCCATTTTTGGGCCAGAGCTGTGCCGTGTGTTTGGCATCAGTAACCCGGTCCCGGTCCTTTCCAGCCCCCTGCTCTGAGGGTGGGTTTCGGTGCTGTGCCCCCTTCCCTCTGCAGCCCCAGGCAGGCACCCCCAGCCCTCCCCAGCACTCTGCCTGCCCCCTCCAGCCGTGGCTGGGGGGTCCTCAACCCACTGGGGCTGCCTCCGAGCACTGATGGCCAGCCTCGAGCCCACGGCTCCTCTGCGGCAGCACAGACCTGAGGCACGGCTCCACGGCTCCCGCTCCACCGTCCACCCACCTGCTTCAACTGCCGCTGCCCCAGCGCTCTAAGGATCCCTGTTATGGAGTGTTCTCCACCAAAATCTGTCCGCTTGCACGTCTGTCCTCACCAGCATTTTTCATAGCTCACGTGTTACGCTCCCAGCACCTCAGACGGATTTTCATTACTAAGACCCCGCACTGCCGCCACCTCCGGGGTGGGTTTGTCAGACCTTCCCCGCCGCTCACGCTGTGACCACCTCGGCACCACTCTCTGCCTGAAAACTTCGTGGCTCTTCCAGTGGCATCATCCTTCCTGCTTAATTTAGGCAGCAGCATCCCACCCATCACGTTTCCCATCATGGCTGGATCCCAAAGCTCCTCACCTGAGCTGCCGGCAGCAACGCTCAGGTCCAATTCTTGGCTGATTCAGTGAATTTTTAACCTTCTAAGGTGAAGAACATTTACAAACTTCCTTCCTTTGCAGGTTACTACTCAGCTACCCACACGAAACGTCACCGTCACTGTGCTCCGCACCACGCTGCCCTTCCCTCCTCTGAGCCACTCCCGGAAAGCAGGCATCACTTTTGGGCGTAAAACAGGGTTTCACAAATTTCCTACTCGCCCCTGCCTGCGTGATTTGTGCATTGCTGAGCCACACAAGGCCCGGCACGAAACCCCGGCGCGAAACCCTGGCGCTTCTGCCCCTCACCACCCCACTCCGCGCCGGCAGCCGGCCACCCCGCGCCGAGCGGCTCCCCACCGGCCGCCCCACTCCGGGACCTCCCCAGGCCCTCGGCAGCCCGAGCAAGTGACGCCCCGATCCTCCTTCACCCGCTGCCGCACCAGCAACTCGCACAGATCCCGTGCGCTGCGGGAAACCGCGCTCCATGTTGGCCGGATCCTGCCAGCTCAGGACTCCCCCGGCGAGCCGGGAGTGGGTCTGAACGTACGTCGGTCCCTCCAACTCGCCACCTGCGAGTGCGAGACCCCCCCAGGCTCCCGATCCCCCATCTAACTCCCGCAGACTTGCACAAACCCAGCGTAACATTTTCGGCTCCCCAGCTTTTGGGGAGGACATCGTCCATTTGAAATGACAAAGGAAGCGTTATCTTTTTTTTTTAAATCTATTTGTACAGCTTTGATGCCCCTTGAGACTCCAGGAAAGACCTCAGGGCTGCAGGATGTACCTTGTTCTAATTTAGCATCCTGCCCCTGCACGGCCTCTGCTGCTCCTCCATCACCGAATCATCTCTTTTTTATCTCAGGAGCAACTTTTGCAAAGTTTCATATAAGCTTTCTACGAGTTTTTCCTTGCCCTACACAAAAGAGCCTGCCTGCCTCCCTCGGTTTCTCTGCTGCGAAAGTAGAGGTGGCCTGAGAAGGGAGGAAGGGAGGGAGGGAGGGAGGGAGCGAGGGAGCGAGGGAGATGAGGCTTTTCTTCCCACTTGAGAATGTTCACAGCAATCCAGGAGACCTGGCAGCTAAGAAGAAGGAGGCCTTCCCCCCACGGTCACTCCTTTACTGTAAAGCTATGATACTCTGTGGAGAACGTGCAAACGTTCAGAGAAACGGGAGGACAGCGATAGCATAAGGGCATCGTGGAAGCTACGTGCTTTACAAAGAGATTTTTAGGCCCAAGGATTACATGTTGTTTGTAATTTTTTGTGTTAGAAATACTCTACTGTCCCTCAAATGCCGGACAGACAGTTGAGAGTAAAGACCACCACCAGGAAAATTTAAAATCATGTTTCCCTTGCTCCTTAATTTAAAGTTTGGGAAAGAAACTGCATTACGTGCTGTTTCTCTCAGCGGGAGAACCTCGCTCCTCCACCAAAAGCAGGGCACAGAAGAGTGGCAGCCTCCCAGTTTCTCGAACACAGAAGCCTCCCCACAGCTGACTCCGGCCAGAGCACCACTCCCCACCGACTTCATGCTTTCCACGCCACTGCACCATGCTCTTGACAGAAATTGTTTTTTTAGGGAAAGCCACGCCTGGAGGCGGGCGGGCTGAGCTGGGTCCATCTCCCGGCACGATGCCGCCGCGACATGCCACCGGTTGCGAGGACCAGGGGAGGAGGAGAGCTGCACACAAGGCTGGAGAAGGAAAATCTGGGACAGCGGGACAAAGGGAAAAGGGTCATCACCGGATCACGGTCCTCTGTCCCCAAGGTCAAGCCCTGCGGGAAAGCTCAGGGACCTGAGCGGACCCGAGGGCTCTTGGACGCAGGCAGGCACGAAGGACGGGGCCGCGGCGCTCCTGGCACGTCTCAGCCACCCAGCAACGTTCTGCCAGTCCAACCCGTGCCGCCTCCACGGCAAGCGCGCCCAGAGCAGGTATCTGGGGCGTTTCACGTGCTGCCCTCGGTGCTGGCGTACCCCCACCCGGGCAGGGTGGGCTCTGCAGGCAGAGCTCCCCGTGTCACAGGAGGAGACGTAACGGGTCAAGGGAAACCAGAGCCCGGGGTGAGCAGTGGAGGGAAGGGGGAGCAACGGCAACAAAACCGGCAGGAACCCCCCGCTCCCGGCCCGTCGGGCACGGCGCTCACAGCTCTCCCCTTGCCTCTGGTCTGGTAGGACACCCACGGACATGGCCCACTCAGCCGGTACTAAGGAGATGCTCAAGCAGCTGCTGAATTGGAGCCTACTTCTCAACAAAGAATAAAGTAAAATAAATGCACAGAGTGTAGGCAGCACTCTCACTCACGGGATTTTGTGCTGGCATGTTCTTTGCGGTACAAAACCACCGTTTTGCCTATTCCTTAACATTTCCAGCTGTACAGTAGAGCAGGATAATGTTTGCGTGCATCCCTCTCTACACTGTGTTTCCCAAACGCGTTTATAAATGAAAAACCTTTTTTGCATTGTGGTCCAATAAAACCAACTAAAAACACTTTCTCAGAGATTTAAGCCAAACCTTGCCAATGTCAAAAGGAACAAGAGGAGATGTGCTACCCGGGGACCGCAGAAGATGCTCCCGCTCCTGCAGGTACCCACCTCCGATCCTCGGAGTCACCTCCCAAGTTTAAGCTGGGAATGTTTCTCGGTGTGTAGCAAAGCTCAAGTTACCGTGATCTAATTTACCATTTTATGGGGATATAATGTGATCACTATTCAAAGAGGGCGTTCATGGAAGCTGACTTGCAGAAGAGGAGCCCGGCCCAGCCAGGCCATGACCTGGGCTCTGCCCGTGGCGGCTCTGGCTGCGGAGCACGAGCCTGGCTCCCGCGGCAGCTCCCACGGCTGGGGCAGCTGTCACCCAAGGGTGGGAGCGGGGGGACCGGTCACAAGAAGGCGTTTGCTGCCAGAGCTGCGGCTCCCCGACCGTCAGGAGTCGGCCACCCCCAGGGGCTCCAAGGGGGACGCCGAGACGCGCAGCCCTACGGCGACGGCTCAGGAGCCCCCCTGGGAAAGCCGTGGCTGAGGGTCTCCTCCCAACCCAAGCTGCAGCTCTTACAACCCCACAGCTGCCCGGGCGACCTGCGCAAATAAGACCAAAGCCGTGTGTGCTGGAACCGTGGAGCACACGGCATCGCCAGGCCTGTTCCCACTGGCGGCACGAGGCCGGGAGCGCGGGAGCCTGGCAGAGTTCACGGAGCTGCCGCGTCCGGAGCTGGCGGGAGGTCAGGCTGCGGGATGCCGCCTTCCGCTCCCGCTCCTCTGCCCGCACAGGCTGCCTACAAAGAAACTACTAACGATTGACTAATTAATTAATTATAACTAATGTAACCACCGCAGCCTGTTGATTAACGGGGAGCTACCGGAGGGCTGCCCCGGCAGAGCTCCCCAGCGAGCCGCCATCCCGGGCAGGGTGGCAGAAGACAAAGCAGCCCCCGGCCCGGCGGCGCCCCCAGATCCATGGAGCCATCGGGGGGTCCCGACACCGGGAGGTCTTCAGGCGCCTCCGTGACGGGGCCCTGCCCGGTGCGGGACGGGGCGACCTGGGCCCCGCGCAGTGCCCCCCGCAGTGCCCCCCGCTGCCGTCGGTCCGGGGGGGGGCGGAGCGGGGGGGGCGCCGCCGGACCCGTCCCCGTCACCTGCAAACTGTCCCCAAACTTCAGCCGCGACTGCCCCGGCTCCCAACCCGCCCCCGCCCCGGGCACCCTCCCCCCCCGCGTTACCTGCGCGGGCCCCCACTCCCGGCCGCCCCCCGGAGCCCCCGGCGCTGCAGCCGCCCTCGGCAGGTAATAGCCCCGCCGCCCCCCCCGCGGCTTCCCCGGCCCCGCGACCGCGGAGAAAGTTTGCGAGCGGCGACCGGGAAACTTGTCGGCGGGGAGCGGGGGCGGGGGGGCGGCGGGCCCACGTGCGGAGCGGGCACCGCCGCCCCCCCGTCCCTCCCGCCGCCATCGCTCCCGTCCCCGTCGCGGGGCGGAGGTGGAAGCGAAAGCGAAGGCGGCGACATCGCGGTGGCCCCGGCTGCGGACCGGCGAGGGGGGGCGCGTGCAGGGGGGGGGCGCGTCCCCCCCGGTGGAGCGGGGGGCGGGGGGTGGGCCAGCCCGGCGGCGGGGACTCACCGAGCGCGGCTCCCGCGGCGGCGGCGGGCCCGGCGCCGGGTGCGCAGGACGGAAGGGGGAGGGAGCGCGGCGGGGCTGACGTGGGGGATGCAAAGCGGCTCCTCCTCGCGCGGCCGCCCTTGATCTCCCCGCCGTGCCCCCGCGCCCCCCCGAGCTTCCCCAGCACCCCCAGCCCGCTCACCCGCCGCAGCCGGGGCCGCCCTCGGCGCCGGCTGCGGGGACAAAGCTGCGGGGCGCGGCCCGGCCGACGGGAGCGGAGATGGGGGCGTCCGATGGGGCCCCCCTCGCCGCGCGGGGCACCTCCTCCTCCACGGTGGCCACCGGGACCCCCCACCCCAGCGGGTATTTTACCCTAGAGAGAGGTGTCGCGTAGTTTCGGGGGGCTTATCGCCGCACAGAGGGGCGCTTAGGGGTGTCACGCGCTGCCCGGCGGAGCCCGTCTCCCTGGGGATGAGTGACGGGACCCCGCTTTCCCGGCTGGCTGCTGGGCATCGCTCTCCTCCGCAGTGATGGTAGGCATAAGGGACAGGTCACCTGCGCCCCAGAAGCCTCGCAGGGGTCATGTTATACCGGCTGGTGCCTCTCCCCCAAGAGAAAGTCTCAGCCTCCGGGTCGAGCAGAATCTGGGATGATCCAGAAATCTGAGGGTGCTGTGGCAGGGGCACGCTGGTTAGGCCCCCGGGGAGGCGGCGGGCTGCTAGGCAGGAGCACAGAGGGAGAGGCCGAGGTCGGAGGCGGTGGGGCGGATGGGGCTGGGGTGGCAGGGGGTGGCAGCTCCCCGAAGGGAGGACCAAGGGCTGTAAGGGGAGGGGAGGGGTGGGCAACTGCAAACTGTCTTACAGCTGCGACTGGGGTATGGGAGTGCTGGCTGCCATGGGGAGGAGGATGAGGGTCTCCTCCCCATGGGGGGAGCAATGGAAGAAGGTGTACGTGAAGGCAGCTGGGACTCAGCTAGTGCGTCGGGAGATGGAGATTCTCATCTCCATGGAAGCAGGTGGAGCTGGACAGACTAATCACGGCAAAGAGTTTGTCTAAAAATGCAGTCCTTTGTCTGGCGGACACACTTCTCGTTTTCAGTGGTTTTTTTCTATTCTTGGGTGAAAATTGATCTTGCCAATCTGTTTAAGCTGTCAGTGCCTCTGCTTATGGCTTCCTACCTCCGCCACGCGTGTTGGAGGTCTGGACGAGCACCTCCTGTCACGTTATCGCTGCTGTCTGACCGGCCCAGGCCAGACACCGAACCCGGCTGATGTGAGCATTCCCCTAACCTGACATTTCTCTCCTCGTTTGCAGTCCTGCCTCGCCCCGTCAGCTTTGCTAAGGACCGAGTTTGCCTGTGCAAATATTTGCAAATACTAAAGGATCAGAAACGCAGCTGAAGGAGATTCGCTCTTCTGAAGTCCTGCGGACGCGCCGGCCGTTGCACGCGCCCAGAGCGCACCCGGCACCCCGGTGGGACGTGGAGCGGGGCGCGCAGGGAGCGCCAGGCGTTGGTGTGGGGCGGCCCGAGCGCACGCGGCGGGACCGGGCGCCGCGGGTGCCGTGGCCGGAGGGAGCTGGGGCAGCAGAGGTGGGGAGCAGCCCCCCAGCCCACCCGCCTGTTGGGGAGCTGCCCCGCGGCAGCCTCAGCCAATCGGGATGAGGAGACACGGGGCTGCAGCTGCCTCAGCCAATCGGGATGAGGAGACACGGGGCTGCAGCTGCCTCAGCCAATCAGCATGCTGGGCCAGGAGTGCCCACAGCCTCTTGCAGTTGAAGTCCTCCAGGCGTCTGTGGAGGTCTCAGCCAATCAGAGGTGGTAGAGGTGAAGCTCAGCCAGTCGGTGTCCCCGAGTGGAGGCCCAGCCAATCGGAGTCCCTCAGCGGAGGCCGGGAGGCCGGTGCCTCCCGTCGCTCCCGGAGGCCGTGCGGGTGGGACGACCCCTGGGCGCCGTGGCCGGGCCCTGCTCGTGGACGGGGCCAGCCCGGGGACAGGCTGGGGCCGGGGACCCCCAGAGGTCCCTTTTATCTAAGGCGGTCTTCAGCCCCCAGCGAGAGGTTCTGTCGCCAGAAGGGTGGGATCTGCGACCAGAACAGCCGAAGAGATGAGATTTCCTTGCTGCCATCGAAGCTGATTTCTTGTTTCTCGGCCCATAGCACCCCGCAGGCAGCAGCAGAGCACTGCCACGTTTCCTCTCAGCCAGCTTTTGTGGACACCTGCAGTACTTTCCCTCTCCTTTCCTTATGGGCCAAGTTCTTGGGCTTCTTGTCATGCTTCTGCTCCCTCCTGGATTCCCCCTAATTGCCTCCATCCCCGATGAAGTGCGGGGTCCCAAACTGGGCACTGGCTGGGGCCAGGGCTCCCTCTGTGCTCAGCAGACCAGCGATTGCCATGCTTGGGGTGCGAGGGGGCACTTGCCTCCTGCAGCAGCCCCCATGGTTGCTTCTGGAGGTGCAGACCGTGACGCTCTGCAGCCCTGCTGCACGGCAGCTGCTCGCCTCTCCATGCCTCCAACTCCTCCTTTGCAGAGCAGCTCCTCACACTTCTCCCTGTTGCATTTCAGCTTGCTGGTTTTGGACAACGTCTTGCCACGGCGGGTTTGAGCCTGGAGCTCGTCTTGCCCAGCACTTCAGGCCCCTCCTAGCTTGCTGCTGCCCGCCATTTTGGGAACTCCATGCTCTGCTCCAGGTCCTCAGGGAACCATGAGCGAGACCAGGCCAGCCCCGATGGAAGTGCCCTTCTCTGGCATGGCCACTGTCTGTCAGCACATCCTATCACCCACCACTTCTGGGGTGCAGTTGAGCCACCACCTGGTGCTCCTGTGTGGGGCACGGTTCATTGGTTTGCTGACAAGGACCTCATGTGGAGGCATGTCGAGACCCTCGGTGGGATCAAGGCACATGGCATTTGCCACTCCCCCGTCAGAGGAAGCGCTCCCGCTGCCTTGGTGTCATCCTCAGGGACCGTTGCTTATCACCATCCCGTCCTCTGGGGCACGTGCAGTGATGGGCTGGTGCTGTGTTCAGCATTGCCACGGGAGTGGGTGCCAGGGCAGGACAGCAGCACGGCCCCAGGGATGATTCCCCTCCATCTTCTAAACATGGATGCTGGGATAACTCTTCTCCAAACCTGGTGCCTCTCAATGTCCTTTCCCCTGGCTCCCCTCCATGGGGCCCTGCACTCCTTCTCCCTTTGTTAATGTTGTTCAGTCCCTGCTCACAAGCAACCTTTTCATACAAAGGCTGGAGCAATGCGGGTTTCCCTGTACCCTTGGTTATTTCCTCCCTTTCCCCATTAAGTTATGGGTCTTTATTTTCCCCTGTCTCCTCCTTCCTTTCAGTACTGCTGTACATTTAATCATTTCCTTGTTGCCCTTGATGTCCCTTGCTACTCCTAACTCGGTCACGCCATGGTCTTTAGATTGTACCTTACCCGCTTGTGTGATTTCTTTACATTAATCTGGGATCATACGCCCTTTGCTGTTTGCTTTTTGATTTCCTGGTTCTTAAAAAGCACCTGGTGCAACTGCAATTGTCGTATGTGATCCTTTCTCCCTTTGCTCTTCAAAGTCACTCTCAAGCAGATTGAGTTATTCAGAGATCTAACAGCTGTTTGTCTGCGGGTGGTGCCCATGCCGCCGTCGCCTTCCCCGGGGGCTCGCAGGCTCTCTGGGCGTGACCCCCTCCAGCGCTGCGGCTGATCACCTGGAAGGAGTCTCTCCCTGCCGAGGGTTGAGGACAGCCCAAGGCTGGCAGCCCTGTCAATAACACTTGTCCCCCGAGCAACCCCAACGGCTCGGCCCTGCCGGACGACCACGCTGCAGCGGGAGCTTTACCCGGGGGGAGGAGAGCCCACAGGAGCAGCCGTGGCCCCGAGCAGCCCCCTGGGCCATGAGTGGACCACCCTGGGCACCGCGGCTGGCGGAGCTGGCCTGCGCCTGGGGGGTTGGGGGGGCCGGCGGGCTACGGCAAGTGCAGAAAATGGCAGGCAGACGAGTGTCCTCTGGTAGAGCCCTCGGTGGCCTGTCCTGGCCGTGCCCACGCAGTGGGCCTGGGTGGCCTCTCCCCTCCTGGGGCTGGCCAGGGCAGCGGGGAGAGCCGCAGCCAGCCCCGCTGGGTGCCGGTGGCAGCAGCCCCGCCCGGTACAGGCCAGGGTCTGCTCCGGCCGCCCGCACCGCAGGCCCCGCCGGTGACCTCTGACCCCGCCGGTGACCCCCGCCCACGAGCCCGCCAGGCAGGCAGGGGAGCTGGCGCTTTAAGAGAGGGCGTGGTCTGCCGCCGAACCGCGCCCCTTGCGCGCCCGCCCGCTGGCTCCGCCGCAGCCTGGTGCGCCCCCTGGCGGCGGGGGCCCCGGCTGCGCCAGCGGCCGCCCGGCTCTAGACCTGCCCGTGCCGCTCCCCCGCCCCCGCTCTGTGCCGGTGTCTGTCGCTGTCGCGGAGAGGGCCGGGGCCGGGGCCAGCCCCGGTCCAGCAGCCCGGTCCCGGGGAGCCCCCGGCCTTGGCAGTGGGAGAGCGGCTGCGTCACCGCCCAAGGAGCGAGGGGCTCTGAGCGTCCCCTCTTCGTCCGGTCCCCTTGGCCGGGTCCGGCGGCTCAGGCTCCCGGCGGGCCCACCCGCGTTCAGCCTCCCGGGCCCCGGGGCCGGGCCGGAGCGCCGCCCCGCCGCCGCCGCGTTTCCGGGGCGGGCGAGGGTCTTCCTGCGGGCAGGCTGCGGCCGCCGCGGCCCCGGTGCAGCCGCCGGCATGATCAACGCCATCCTGGTGTTCAACAACCACGGCAAGCCGCGGCTCGTCCGCTTCTACCAGCGCCTGGTGCGGGCCCGGGGCTGCCTGTGGGGCTGGCGGCAGCGAGCACCTGGGCCCGGTGTGGGGGTGGGGTGGGGGAGCCAGGCCCGTGAGGGGCTGGGGGTGTCAGTGGGGCTCGGCTGGGGCTGTGAGGGGCCCCGGGTTGCAGGGGCGATCGCTGTGGGGCTGGGGAGCGCTGCCTGCCTCAGCCCGGTGCCCCGTGGCCGGGTCCCCCGGGGCGGCGCCGCGGCCGCGCCTGCGGTGCCAGGGCTGGCGGGAGCAGGGGACGTGGGGCCTCCAGCCATGGGCCCACGGGTGCCTGCCCTGGCCTCCTTGCAGGCGGAGGAGGTGCAGCAGCAGATTATCCGAGAGACTTTCCACCTGGTGCTGAAGCGGGACGACCACATCTGCAACTTCCTGGAGTGCGGCAGGTAACCCCTGCCCCTCCTGCGAGGGGCCGTGCAGGGCTGTCCCCTCGGCCTGGGGAGCGCCCGGGCGCCGTCCCCACGAGGCCCTTCACCTCTCCTCGTCTCTCCGCAGCCTGTTTGGCGGCTCGGATTACAAGCTGATCTACCGCCATTACGCCACGCTGTACTTCGTCTTCTGCGTGGACTCCTCGGAGAGTGAGCTGGGCATCCTGGACCTCATCCAGGTCGGTCTTTCCGCAGTCACGTTCGCCGCCCCAGGGCGGCCGCTCTGCTCGGCCATGGGCGGTTGGCAGGTACCTTCCCCCGAACCGTGGTCCTTGCTGGGTGGTCTGGCCCCGACACCTTTCAGGTGCACTTTGTGTCTGTGGCACGTGTGCTGACCCTTCTGGAAGCGACAGAAGCTGTTCAAGGGTCCGCAGTGGGCAGGGGTTGCAGCACATGTGTTAGCCAATACACAGCGCCTCTGCATGGAAGAAGTGGGTGAAGTGAATCTGAATTAATTTATTTTAAAAATAGAATTATAGAATCATTTAGGTTAGAAAAGACCCTCGAGATCATCAAGTCCAACCGTTAATCTAACACTGCCAAACCGTGTCCTCAGCACCACATCTATATGTCTTTTAAACCCCTCCAGGGATGGTGACTCCACCACTTCCCTGAGCAGTCTGTCCTCGTGCTTGACAACCATTTCAGTGAAGAAATTTTTTCTAATATCCAATCTAAACCTCCCCTGGAGTAACTTGAGGCTGTTTCCTCTTGTTCTATTACTTGTTACTTGGGAAGAGAGACCAAGCCCCACCTCGCCACAACCCCCTTTCAGGTAGTTGTAGAGAGCGATAAGGTCTCTCCTCAACCTCCTCCAGACTGAACACCTCCAGTTCCCTCAGCCGCTCCTCATCACACTTGTGCTCCAGACCCCTCACCAGCTTCCTTGCCCTTCTCTGGAGACACTCCAGCACCTCAGCATCTTTCTTGTAATGAGGGGCCCAAAACTACGAGTACATTTTAAAAACTGTGTTCAAACACTGTGGACTCACAAAGGGACCTTTGCTAAATCCAGCTAACAGCAGGCGTGAGAGCGACAGCACAGGAGCTGGCAGGAGGCCGCCTGCCCTCCTCAGGTCACCCGCCCTGTGGTCACGCAGTTCCCATAACTTGGCCCCTTTCAGGCTGTTTTGGTGGGCTGCAGCCCTGCCCCGGACACGGTGACCAGCAGTTGTCCCAGCGCTGCGGTGGCTCAGGGCATTGACACCTGGGATTCCCCGCAGAATGGCTGAGTCCCATGTTTCGGTGCCCTTGACCTTGTGCCAGGCCCCTTGAGCTGGGACTTGCTCAGATCCTTGCAACAAGGTTCTGGGTGTGTGGGCAGCACCAGCAGCGCCTCAAAGCAGCAGCGAGTGGGCCCTGCCCCCGCAGCCGGCCCAGCAGGGCAGGCTCCCGTTCCAGCCGCAGCCCTTTGCCAAGACCAGCTCTCTCCTAGGCAGGTCTGGGCTTCTTGACCTGGTTTCTGTGGTGTATCAAGGACTGGCACCGGTGCCCGTGTGGCAATCCCCCACCTCCATGCTGCCTCCGGCTGCTGCCACGGGTGCTGGGGCTCCTGGCCAGCCCCTGGGCTGGATCTGCCTGTGGTTGCTCTGAGAACAGGCACTTTCCTGCCATCGGAGGGAGATGGAGTTATTGAGAGGGTTTTGTCCCCGCTCAGGATGACCCCCTGGGGCGCAATGTTGGGCCTGCAGGCCCAGGGGCTCTGTGCGGGAAGCATCTTGCGGTGGTCTCCTGTACTGACCTTCCTCTCCTGCCACCTCAGGTGTTTGTGGAGACACTGGACAAGTGCTTTGAGAATGTCTGTGAGCTGGACCTCATCTTTCACATGGACAAGGTGGGTTGTAGGCTCTGTGTGTTCCTCTGGGCCAGTGCCGTCATTCCTCCCAGTGCTCCCAGTGCTGGGTGCCCTGGAGCCCAGCCCTCCCTAGAGCCTGTGCTCCCGCAGGCAGGAGCCAGCCCAGTCTTGAGTTCTGGAGCTTCTCAGGAGAGGCCACTGGTATGTTAGTGGTCACTTTTTGGGGAGAGATGGAAATGCTGACTGGGGAAGGGGTCAGCCTGGGGTCTTTGCAAGCCGCTCACATCGTGTTCTCTGAGAGAAACAGGTTGCTGGGCTCTGTTCCGAGTCCTCTGTCGGTAAGCTGGCTTTCGGCTCCCCGTGCTCGCCCCGTTGCTGGCCGCATTGCTGCGGCAGGGCTGCGCGGGCTGGTGATTGCCACCGATGCTGGGTAACCGTCAAGTGACGGGGATCTGCGCTGAGGCTTCGCTCTTGTCTTCTGCACGGGCTGGCGCCGATGGAGCTGGGCAGGCTTGGGCGTTGTGCAGGGGCGTTCTGCCTCTTCTCACTGTACTGTGGGACTCATTGGGAGTCTTGTTAACATTTTACTAGAGCTGCAGGAAAAAAAAGGGTAAGGAACAATGGGAATGTGTGGAATACAAAGTGTTCAGTAAACTTTCGTTTGAACCACAGCCTTTAATGCTTCCTCTTTAGCTAGACAGAGTTTCTGGGCGGAAACCTATCCTCTTTGATCATCTCAGAGATGGGGCTGAAAATAGCTGTGACTGCTTAGAGAAAGGAGAGACTTAGCTGACGTGCACTGGACTTATGCTGCTGTTGATAAGGGTTTTCTTGCTTTATTGAAGACAAAACATGCCAACAAAAAAGAGGAGTGGAAAAAATCAATAAGGTTGTAAAATATTCCCTTTCTGTTTACAATTACACCTTATGAACTGTGGCAAGAGAAATGGAGTTAGCAAATCTTCTTAGAAGGTGATCTGGATCAGCTGAATACACTAGCAACTGGTGGAGTAAGACTTTGCTTTGATAATTTGCCCAGCTGTAGACTTTTAGAACTGTTACAAGGTTGATTATCTCGTCAGGAAAAGCATTCTTACCAGAGCGCGCAAAAGGAGAGGAAGGAGGAAGTCAGAAGGATGGAGGAGTCCCTGCGGGAGACGTGATGGTCCAGATCACCGCTGGCCACGTCTGGGGGAGGATGTGCTCTGGTTACTTACTTTGTGGCATGACCAAGACCTGGCAGTTTTACGCTCCATCTGCAGCCCACAGGCAGAAGAAATTACCCTGTACCCTCTCTGTTTTGCCAGCAGTAGCACTGACTGCCCTTCCTCTGAACTCTCCTGCCAAGCAAAGGGTTCCAAGGAGATGGGAATGGGGAGGGTTTCTGATAGAGGAGGCTCTGGGCTCAGTCACCCCGAGGCTCTCCTACCAGCCAGGCTTGTTTACTTCCCCTCCTGTGCTCCCGCCGCTTCCCAGCCTTGACTTCAGTCCTTGGCCACTATCGCTTGGTCCTCTCATCTCGCTCTCTATATTTGGCACATATTTATTTCTCAGACGTGTTTGTGCTGAGTGCCCGTGCTTCCCAGAGCTTGGTTACAGACGGGTGGTGTGAGGGGTGCTGGGAATACGCAGGTGTGTCCTGCTGGTCCCTGGGTCTTGCCCCTCGGCTGCCCGGGCAGGGCTTTCTGCAGCTGTGATGCTGCCCCAGCGCTCCCGCGGAGCCCTGCGTCCAGGGCTTCAGTTTGTCAGGAGCCGCGCAGGGCACGGTGCTACCCTCCGCTGTGGCAGATGGATTGCAGAGTTTGCGAGTTCCCCACTAGGAGCCGGAGAAATGAGGCCAACGTCAGCGGGAAAGTGCTGATGTGTCAAGCAGAGGCTTTGGCTGTGAACAGCCCCAGCCCAGCAGGTTCTGGCTGGGATTTGGGTGCAGCCTTGTCTGGGTCCTGTGATTTTCTATTATTGCCTTAAGGTACACCTTACACTTTGTATGCAGCACAGGGGCTGTGAAGTGAGAGCTGCTGCAGGTTTCGGGTCCCTGCTCTTGCAGCGGGCAGCTGGATGAGGTTGTTGGTTCTGTGGTTCCCTAGCACCCGTGACTCCAGTGCTTTTAGGCTGTCGGCTTTGGAAGCAGCAAGCTCAGAGCTGCTGGGATCTCTCTTTCGCAAGGGGAGGTTGGAGCCGTGAAGCCGTGGGGAGGCTCCGAGGAGGCTGTTGCCCAGCCCCTGGTTGTGCTTCGTACCTTGGTAGGGGAACGTGACTTTCGCTCAGCAGCTGTGAGGTCCCGGAGAGGACATGGTTTGTTAAGGAAGTGCTGTGTTTTGGTTTGGAAAACAAAGCTTGCTTGGGATTTCTGCCCTGTTGGTTTTGGTCCAACTTGGGCTGAAGCCAGATCTTGAAGGAACAACATTTCCTGCAACCCAGATGCTCTCCTGTTGCGGGGAGCTGCTAGCGCTGTCTGGAGCGGTGTTTGCCATGGCTGGGCTGAGCTGAGGTTGTGCTGCGGGATAGCAATTCCTGTGCTGCGGGTGTCCCAGGAAGGTGCTGTATCACCCATGGCTTGCCCTGTGCAGTGCTGATCCCGCACACCTTGCTGCTTCTCGTGCCGTCTGAGCAGGACGGGACCTGCAGGGCCTCAGGCTCGCCATTTGTGCAAAGCTGGGTTTCCCCCTTCTAGCACGTTCTCTAGCTTTATTTTCACAGCAGTTTCCCTGGCAGTATTTGCCACACAGTGCTTGCAAGTGCAACCTGCCCTTCTGAAACTATAAAATGGTATAACTTAACCATCTTCCAGTAATAGCCTATTTCATGGAAGCAACCAGAGACCCATAAATTCATCATCTGCGCCGGTGGTTGTTGGGAGCTGCTGACTTAGCAAGGAAGCCTGCGCCATGCGGAGCCAAAGGTGTGTTGCAGCTGCCTAGAGCTGCTGCCCTGGGGCTGTTTGAGTTTTCTTGGATTGCAAACCACGATGGGCTCTTTCTCCTGTGGCTGCGGGGTATCGCCAGCCCTCCCCAGTGGGGGCTGGCAGGAGGGAGCAGCTCACTGCCTTGAGACTGCTCTGTCATGCCTGGACCTGGGTGGACCCTGGGGAAGGGAGCAGACTCTATTAGCAGTTTTGTGTTTTTTTCTGTGCCTGTGTCACAGTCTTGTCTTTCCTAAGAGAAAGCAAAGAAGCTGGGCTCTGGCCTGGCTTTCTGGGTAGAAGAAACTGGCTCTGGGAAGAAGTGTCCTGCCTGGGGACGCTTTCTAGGCAGGGAGCTGTTCCCAGGTGTGACCCGGGTGCTGGCCCAGGGAGGGATTAAACTTCGGATGAGATGTCAGAGATGGAGCAGCCGGGGTGTGCCAGCAGGCCGGGTTGGACCTAGCATCTCTGGGGGCTGCCTGTGCCTGGTGGTCCAGTGGGCGGTTTGCTCTGGCCCCTGTGGTAGGTGTCCTCTAGAGCAGAGGCCCAAGCAGTAAATTGGGCTGCCCTGTGCTGAGGACCAGGGCTGCCGGGGCTGTGTGGGCTGAGGGGAGGATGGGGCTGGATTTGCATCTCTTGGGGAAATGCCAGCTCCTGACACACTTCCACACCAGCCTGCGAGGCACTGTGGCCGCTGCCACTCCTGGCCGGTCCGTGGGCTGGGCTGTCTTCACAGCCTTCCCTTCCCTTCTCTCCACTCGCAGGTTCACCACATCTTGCAGGAGGTGGTGATAGGCGGCATGGTGCTGGAGACCAACATGAACGAGATCGTGGCGCAGGTGGAGGCCCAGAGCAAGCTGGAGAAGGCGGAGGTGAGTGGCGATGCTGCGGCTCTCCCCCGCGGGAGGCTGATGGGGGGCAGCCTGTGGGGTCTGGAGCTGGCGCATACGGGGTGTCCCCGGTGTCTGCCTGTCTGAGTCTTCGCGGAGAGGGCCGGGGGCATCCCTCCCCAGCTGCGCTCCGTGCTGTCTAGGAGCGTAGGTCGTAGCCTGAGCATGCAAACGGCTGTTCCCATCACGGTTAATAACCTGTGGTGGTGAAGTTTATTGCCTCTGTTTGCACTGTCATTGTGAACATGTGGCTGTACTCTGGTCGCGGGGAAGCGCCGCGCTGCCCCTGCCGCTCCCGAGCCTGTGCTATTAACAGGACCGTGTCCGTCAGCGGGGTGGGAGGCGGGCATGGGGGCTGCTCCTGGGTGCGCCCCTGTCGAGCCGCGTGTGGGGGGACGGGGCTGGGCCCTGAGCTCGGGGGAGACAGGGCAGCACGGGGCAAGGCTCAGTTTGGGGATGCTCCTACGGCAAAGCATGGGGCTGAGCCGGGAGCAGCGTGGAGCCCCTCGCAGGGGGACTGTGGGGGCAAGGGACCGGCGGTCACTGGTCCCTCCTGTCGGCAGGGAGGCCTCTCGGCCGCTCCTTCTCGTGCGGTCTCGGCTGTGAAGAACATCAACCTGCCAGAGATCCCTCGCAACATCAACATCGGAGACATCAACATCAAAGTGCCCAACCTGTCGCAGTTCATGTGAGCGTCCCGCGGCGGGGAGGGCTGCCCATGAATGCGGGCCGTGGCCTGGGCTGGCTGGGGAGAGGAGCTGGGCTCCCGCTTCCCCTTCTGGGTCTCTGCCAGTGTGGCACACGGTGGGCCCGGTGTGCTGCCGGGGCGCCTGGGCTGGCTGGCAGAGGGTAGGGAGCAGTGACGGGGCTCAGCTGGTCCATCACCTTGGACCTGGGCTCAGTTCTGCTCTCTGGGCTCCCAACAACAAGGATGGCCTTTCTTCTCCCTCCTCCTCACTCCCCATGGACACACAGCCTCTCTCCTTGCTATGGGGGAAGAGCCAGGTCCTGCCCCTCCCAGGACTTCTTGGGACTCCTGGTTGTAAAAGTGCACCTGTAGCTGATGGCTCCCAGAGGTTGTGGTCTCCTCCATCCTCCCCGGGCTGGGCTGTCGCCTGCCTGGCATCCCCCTGCCCCGGTCCTGCTCGCTGGGTCTGGCTGGAATTGGTACCAGCCTGGTCGGGGTTGCTCATCGGAGCTGCTGCAATGTGTGGAGCTGGGGCCAGCGTGGGTGGTTCCTGCTGGACCGGGAGGTGCCGGCCGTGGGAGGGAAGGCAGCTGCCTGCTGCCTCTGCCTGCACTGGGCAAGGCTGTGCCGAATGCTGCGGGTTGATGAGCAGCCGGCTTGCGGGGTAAGGGCCAGGCGTGTCTCTGCCTCCTAATAAACCGCTGTGTGAACCTCTCTGCTGTGAGTGCTGCTGGCCCGGGCCGGTCCAGGGGGGAGCACTGGGAGGGGGCTGTGGGGGCCAGGGGCCTCTGCGCAGCCCTTGTGGGGCAGCTGCAGCCCTGGGGGGCTCTTGGCTGGTGGAGGCTGGTGCCTGGGCTGCTGCATGGGGGTGGGAAGTGGGGGCCCTGGAGCCCACCCGGAGGGAGGGCTGCGATTGCTGCAGGTGGGCTCTGGGGCAGAGTGTCTGCAGCCTGCCCTGCTCTCCGGAGCAGGCAGGGGGGAGCACGATGGCCCCTCTCTGGGGCTGTGACAGCAGCGTCCCCTGCTTTGCGCCTTCAGAGGCAGAGTCACCAGCCTGTGACCTGCCAGTGCCCGCTGCCCTCCTGCCAGCTTTCCTGCCTTCTCTCTGCCACAGAACATCCCTGGTCTGCTCTCAAGCAGAGCAGCCGAGAGCCCCATACAGCTGGGTGGGGGCATGTGGAGGCTGTAGGGCTGGGGCCAGTGTCCCCCCGAGGCAGTGGGGCTAGTCCCGGGGACTGAGTGAGCATGGCCACAGGGGACGCGCCAGGCAGTGCAGTCCCTGAGCAGCAGGGCTCCTCGAGCCGGGTGCCCCACGTCCCTGGCTCCACTGCCGCTCCATCTGGCCACCAGCCTCCGGGCTGGCTCGGGGCCCCTTCCTCTGCTTCCCCTCCGGCCGGGCCAGCTGTGCTCCCGCGGGCTCTGCCTCCACTTCCCCTGGCAGGGAAACCGTGACTCTGCCTGGAAGGAATTTTCCTGCGTCTCACCTCCTTGCAGCTTAACCCTTCCCCAGCTGGCCATGAGCCACTGCCAGCAGCTCGCAGAGGTCAAGAAGCCAGGCAACCTGCTGCTGCTTCTCCACCAGCTCTCCTCCTCCTCTTCCTCCTCCTCCATCTCATTCTCCTCCTCCTCCTATCGGCTGCCAGAGCAGCACGGAGGACGGAGCAGGTGAGCGGTGCCCCAGGCTGGGACATGGGCTCCGGCAGGCACTGTGACCATCCGAGGAGAAAACTCTGGCTGCCCTGCGGTGAGGGACTCGGCGCGGTGCCTGCATCCCGCTCTGCTGCAGGCCTGGGACGCAGCGGTGCTGGGGGGTCGGGCTGGGGCAGGCAGCCCTGGCTGCGATGGGCCGTGCTTGTGTCCAGCCCCACACCATGGCACGGCAGTCCTCGGTACCGGATGTGTCCGGCCACACGTGCTTCCTTCGCAGCGAGGAGATGTTGGCACACAGCCGCCTTCAGTAACGGCTCTGGCCTCACTGCCCCTTCCTACATTCTGCGGGAGGCCGAGGACCGCGCTGGGGCAGGGTGAGTCCCTCTGCTGCTCCCGGCCGCCCCCTTTCCCCTCGCCCGTGTGGAAGAGGGCAGAGATGATGCGGTGGCTCACCCGGGGGTGAGCCGGACCAAACCCCTGGGCCCCCATTCCCCGCCCAGGAGGGATGCAGCCCTGACCCCAGCAGCCGCGGGGTTGTGCGGCAGCAGCCCCAGCCGGGCCAGGGCAGAGGTGGCCCCATAAGCCCTGGCTCCTTGGAGGCCAGCAGGCCAGCTGCCCGGGGACCCCGTGGTCCTGCCTGGGGACACAGGAGCCCCGAGTGACCTGGCAGAGCGGAGGGAGGAGGCCATGCTGAGGGTGAGACCTGGCTCCTGCGGACAGCAGCATTGCTGCCTGGGGCAGGGCTGTGAGGCACCCGGCACTGGCAATGACCCTGTGTGCCCCAGGGTGCTGCGGCCAGGTCACCAGCCCCCTCCCGCACCCTGAGGTGAGCCGGGGGGGATGCAGCATGTGCAGGGATCTGGAGGGCAGGGGCTGCCCCGGGGCTCAGTGCTGTCCTGCCTGGGCTGCCTGGGTGGTTGGGAGACGGGAGGCGGCTGGGTTTGGGGCTGGCTCCCGGCCCCTTGGCCCATTCCCAGACGGGCTGCGCTTTGGCACCGACAGGTGCCGGGTTTCACTGAGCTCAGCCGGGGTTCGCTTGCCGGAGCGTGTC
>NC_138588.1:477723-528849 GCF_964289735.1 Phaethon aethereus
GCGTGCAGGAGCCCATGTTGGGGCCGGGAGCACCTGGGCTGGGCTCTGTGCCCCGCTGCCCCTGGCCCCCCACCCTGGGTTGTGCCCCACCAGCCCCCGGGTCGGCCAGCAGCCCAGGGGTTAAGGGGGCGAGGAGGTTCCCGTTACTCCCTTGGAGCTTTAGGAGGAAACTTTCCTCCTGCTGGCTGCAGAGCTAGCGGAGCTGAGCCGCCGGAGAGCGGGGCGCAGGCAGGGCGCAGGCAGGGCGCAGTCCTGGGTGCCTCGATGGGGATGGGGTGGGCGGGAGCCCCGCTGACCCTTGCTCCCCGCGGCTGAGTGCAGGAAGGTGAGTAGGGGGTGATGCTGCTGCCCAGACCCCGTGGGGGGGCAGACCCTGAGTCGGGGTCCTGGGGGTCCCTGCCCTGGGGGATCGTTGGCTTGGGCTGAGCAGGGGAAGGGGCTGTGTGGGTGCATGTGGGGCCTGGCACAGGGTTTTGGGGTGTGGGGCAGACGGGGGGGCTGTGGGCTGTCTTGCTCAGGGCTGCAGGGTTCCTGTTCATGGGGGTTATGGAGCCCATATGTGATGGGGGGGCTTTGGGGGGTCCATGAGGGTGCATGAGGTTATGGAGGGCTCTGGGATGTGTGTGTGCATGTGAGGTTATGGGGCATGTGGGGCCAGAGCCCAAGGGAGCTGTGTGACCGTGTGGGTGATGCCCAACATCTGCGCCCTGGGTGTCCGCGTGCGGGACGTGGGACACGCGTGTGCGCCGTCTGCAGGGGCTCCATGGCGGGGGCTTTGCAGTGAGGGGAGCAGGAGCCCGCGTGCACTGGGGCCAGGGAGACGGGGGGTGAGGCGGCGTGGGGCGGTGCAGGCAGCCTGGGAGGGGCGCAGGGACTGGCTGGTGTGTGCGGGGGTCTGTGTGCGAGGGCCAGCGCCGGGCAGGGATGCAGCTCCCAGCAGGACCTGCCCATGTCACCCCACTGGAGAGGTCGGGTTTTGCGAAGGGGAGTTTCTATTCCCAGGGTGAGGCGCAGCGCCTTCCCTCCCCGCCCTGCCCCGCTCGGGGACTGCGCTCCCTGGCTTTCTGCTACGCCCGGTCTGCCACCCCAGCGGGCGAAGCCTCTGGCAGAGCTCCCGGGGCGGCCACTCAGCCTGGGGGGCTCGGGCTGCTCTCCCCTGCTCTCACAAGAAGCACGTGCCCCCGTGCCGTGCACCGGCGCACCGAGCCCTGGTGTGTTTGCTTGGCCCCAGCCAGGCCCCCAGCCGGGGGCTCTGTGCCGTGGGGCGCAGGCGGGGCTGGGCCTGCAGGACCCGCCATCTCCCAGCCACGTGCCGTGGCGGCTGCGACCCCCAGCTCGCCTGTGCTGCGTGCCCCGCGGCTGGCGGCAGCAGGCGTGTGCCTGCTTGGGCTGGGATGATGGGGCGCGGAGTTTGACCTTCAGGTGTGAGCCAGGCAATGCAACACTGGACTTTGAGAGGGCTGCGGGTGGGGTGGGCTCCTCCCCAGCACGGTCCCGGGCTCCGCCCGTGCTGCCCGGACCCCCGCGGCAGCACCGTGTGCCCTCCCGCTTTTCCCCTGGTGCGTGGGCAGCCCGGGGAGACGTGCCCCTGCCAGGTGTGGGTGCCGGCCCCCACCCGCTGTGTCCTCAGCCCCAGCGGCGGGTCCCTCGCAGGCAGAGGGGCAGCCGGGACCCCTCGGCAGCGGCTCAGACCCCGTCACTTGAGGGCAAACAGGGCGATGCTGAGACAGAGGCTGGGCCCGGGTGCCGGGGCCGCCTGCCTTTCCCTGCGGCGAGGCTGGCACGTGGCCGCCGACTGTGACCACCCACTCTGTCCCTCCTTTTGCAGGGCCAGGCCGGTGCTCGGGAGGGCCCCTGGGAGTCCTGGCCCGCAGCCCGTGCCTGCTCCCACGCTGCCCATCCCTGATGGTGCAATCCCGAGCTGCTGGTTTTACCCCCTGCTGCAGCGGTGCTGGGTGTTAGTGCTCCTGCAAGGCCAGGAGGCAGGCAGGTGGAAAGCTCATCCCGGGGGCCGTTGCCGCCCTGAGCCTCATGGTTGTTTAATACTTCACCCATTAACTTGGACTAATAAACCTCGTGGGAGCGAGAGGCTAAAAGCCGTGCCAGCCAGGCAGCACCTCCTTCGCGAGCACTGCTCCCGCAGCCTCGCCATGGCAGCCGGCTTCTTCATCAGCAAGAGCGTGGGCATCGTGGCCATTGTGCTGGCCCTGGGCGCTGTCGCCACCATCATCGCGCTCTCGGTGGTGTACGCGCAGGAGAAGAACAAGACAACAGATCCTGGCACTGCCGACACCACCACCACCACGGCTGCTCCCCCCACCACCACGGCTGCTCCCCCCCACCCCACGGCTGCCCCCAGCAACCCCTGGAACCGGTGGAGGCTGCCAACAACGCTGAAACCGGAGTCCTACGAGGTGACCCTGCAGCCCTTCCTGACACCTAATGCCGACAACACATACATCTTCAAGGGCAACAGCAGCGTGGTCTTCATCTGCATGGAAGCCACCAACCTCATCCTCATCCACAGCAACAAGCTGAACTACACCCTTCAGGGGTTCTTCCACGCCTCGCTGCAGGCAGTGGACGGCTCCAGCGTGCCCACCATCACCAAGACCTGGCTGGAGGTGCCCACCCAGTACCTGGTGGTACAGCTGGCCGGCCCACTGAAGCAGGGCCAGCGCTACCGGCTCGTCAGCATCTTCACGGGGGAGCTGGCTGATGACCTGGCCGGCTTCTACCGCAGCGAATATGTGGATGAGATGGGCATTAAGTAGGTGGAGGGCAGGGGGCTGGCGAGGGGCCCAGGGCTAGCCCGGGGGTGGTGGAGGGCACGGGCTGGGTTTGGGGCTTCTCTCCCACTGGGGCAGTGGGATGGGTGTGGCGGAGCCTCTGTGCCCCCCTGCATCCACATGCCGCCCCGGCGGGGAGGGGGCCGGTGAGTGGGCAGGGCGAGGGTGAGCAGAGGGACGCGGGGGGGTGGCCCCCAGGCGCTGATGGATTTTGCTCGCAGGAAGGTGGTGGCCACCACGCAGATGCAGGCAGCCGACGCGCGGAAAGCTTTCCCCTGCTTCGACGAGCCAGCCATGAAAGCCAACTTCACGGTGACGCTGATCCACCCCTCTGACCACGAGGCCATTTCCAACATGCCCGCCAGGAGTGAGTGGGGCGGGGGGAGCCCCGGCGGGGGGGTCCAGGGGCCCAGCAGGGCTGTAGGGTGACACCCCCCCCTCCCTCCGCTCCCCGCAGGCACCCGGCAGCAGGAGATCAATGGGAAGAGCTGGAACGTCACCGAGTTCTATACCACCCCCAAAATGTCCACCTACCTGCTGGCCTTCATCGTCAGCCAGTTCAGCTACGTGCAAAACGCCTCAGAGAGCGTGCTGGTAGGCTGGGGGTGGGGGGCCCCCCCACCCGCCCTGGGGTTTGAGCCCAGGCTGTGGCTGAGCCCCACGTCCCTCCCCTCCAGATTCGTATCTGGGGCCGCCCCAAGGCCATCGCCGAGGGCCAGGGTGACTACGCGCTCCAGGTGACCGGCCCCATCCTCAGCTTCTTCGAGAGGCACTACAACACGGCGTACCCGCTGCCTAAGTCCGGTGGGTAGAGCCGCCAGCCACGGCGGGGGCGGGCGGTCCGGCACCCCGGCAGCAGCGCACCAACGGGACCCCTCCATCCCCAGACCAGGTCGGCCTCCCCGACTTCAACGCGGGTGCGATGGAGAACTGGGGGCTGGTGACCTACCGGGAGAACTCGCTGCTCTTCGACAATGCCTACTCCTCCATTGGCAACAAGGAGCGGGTGGTGACCGTCATTGCCCATGAGCTGGCCCACCAGGTACCCACCGTGCCTCCTGCCCGCCCCACCGGCTGGCCAGGCCTGGCTGACAGGGCGCCGTGCCCCCCCCGCAGTGGTTCGGGAACCTGGTGACGCTGCAGTGGTGGAACGACCTGTGGCTGAATGAGGGCTTCGCCTCCTACGTGGAGTACCTGGGCGCCGACTCAGCGGAGCCCTCCTGGGACATCGTGAGTGCTGGGGCCGGTGGGCAGGGGGTGCGGGCACCCCTTCCACCCCTGCACCCCTGGGGCTGCCCCCACTGCCAGGAGGGTGCATGCGAGGGCTGAGGCGGGTGCTGGCACTCACCCCTGCAGAAAGACCTGATGGTGCTGAACGAGGTGTACAGGGTGATGGCGACGGATGCCCTGACCACCTCCCACCCGCTCTCCTTCCGTGAGGACGAGATCAACACCCCGGCCCAGATCAGCGAGGTCTTCGACAGCATCTCCTACAGCAAGGTGGGCACGCGAGTCCCAGGCGCACGGGGTCCCCAGGGCGCTGGGGAGGGCTGAGGTGGCCTGTGCCCCCGGTGTCTCTGACCTACCATCTCGGCAGGGAGCGTCGGTGCTGCGGATGCTCTCTGACTTCCTCACCGAGGACGTGTTCAAGGAGGGGCTGCAGGTGAGGCTCTGCCAGTGCCGAGGGGCACTGAGCCCCGGTGCAGGGTGAACGTCCATGGCAGGGGCCTCCCTGGCCGCTCTGCGGGTCACCTGCCCACCTGCCTCTCCTGGTGCTCTCCCACAGTCCTACCTCCACACCTTCGCCTACGGAAACACCATCTACACGGACCTCTGGTTTCATTTGCAAAAGGTAGGAGGGGGCTGGCTGCTCCCGGCTGCTCCCCCCGACCTAGCCCCTTCCCTGCTGCCGCCCCGGCTCTGGGGGGCTGCCCGGCGGGACAGGGTCCCAGCCCACACAGCCACCATGTGCTGGGCGAGGGGTGCAGCACCAGCTGAGCCCCGCACCCCCCTGCACCCCCCGGCACCGGTGACACAAGGCGCTGCCCTCCCCACAGGCTGTCATGAAGAACAATGTCTCGCTGCCGGACTCCATCAGCAGCATCATGGACCGTTGGACGCTGCAGATGGGCTTCCCCGTGGTGACCGTCAACACCCTCACCGGCACCGTCAGCCAGAACCACTTCCTGCTGGACCCCACCTCCGTGGTGGAGAGACCCTCCGTCTTCAAGTGAGTGGGGTGGGGGACTGTCGGTGGCAGGGGGGCCGAGGGGGCCGGGGGACAAGGGTCGGTCCCACTGCCTGCCTGTCCCCCGCACAGCTACACCTGGATTGTCCCCATCACCTGGATGACGCGCGAGACCACTGGGAGCAGGTACTGGCTGACCGAAGCCTCAGGTACGGCACGTCCTGCCTGGGCTGGGAGCAGGGCTCTCGCTGCCACCTCTCCCGCCCCGACGGAGGTCGGGCTCCCCCAGGGGCAGCACCGGTGAGCCTGGCCCCCCTTGCGGGTGGCGGGCAGCTCCAGCAGACCCTCCTCTCCCTGTTCCAGACACCAACAACCAGTTCAAGGTGAGCAGCCCCAGCTGGCTCCTGCTGAACCTGAACGTCAGCGGGTACTTCCGCGTCAACTACAACCAGGAGAACTGGGACCAGCTCCTCAGCCAGCTCTCCACCAACCACCAGGTATGTGGGGCTGGCCTGGGCTGTGGCGTGGGCTGTGGGCGGTCCCCCACCCCAAGCACCCCACGCACCCCACTCAGAACTGCCCTGAGATGCCAGCTCTGCCCTCTCCCAGGCCATTCCCATGATCAACCGTGCTCAGATCATCGATGACGCCTTTAACCTGGCCAGGTGAGCCGTGCCGGCTGCCCTGGGTGCCTGGCGGGGTGGGCGCCCTGGGAGTGGGCAGTGGCTACGGGGCCGGGGAGCTGACGCTGCCTTCAACCCTTGCAGGGCCAAGTACATCAGCGTGGCCTTGGCCTTGAGCACCACGCGGTTCCTGAGCCAGGAGACAGCGTACATGCCCTGGGAGGCAGCACTCAACAACCTCCATTACTTTCAGCTGATGTTTGACCGCAGTGAGGTCTTCGGGGTGATGACGGTGAGCACTGCCAGCTGCCCAGCCCCGGCCCCACAGCGGGTCCCGCCGCTCGGCACAGCCCCGTGGGCCGGGGGCTGCTGCCGGACTCTGACTGTCCTCCTGCCCCCCAGAAATACATACAGAAACAGGTGACACCCCTCTTCAACCACTACAAGAACATCACCCATGACTGGGTCACCATCCCCAGTGGCCTGATGGACCAGTGAGTGCCATGGCCCCGGGGCCGGGGGGGGACCCCCCGACCGCACTGGGACTGTCACACCAGCATGTGCTGAGGAGAGGGCATGGCCCCGCTTGCGGCCTGGCACTGGCCGTTCGGTGGCCGGCTGCCACATGCTGGTCCCCAGCCCGGCGTGGCCCCCCTCTCTCCCCAGGTACAACGAGATCAATGCCATCAGCACAGCCTGCTCCTACGGCATCACCGAGTGCCAGGACCTGGCCGCCAACTACTTCCGCCAGTGGAAGCAAAACGTCACCAAAAATCCGTGAGTCCCCAGGGTGCCCCGGTGCCACGGCAGGCAGCTGGGCCGGGCACGACGAGGGGCTCCCGGCTGAGATGGTTCTTCTCTCCCACAGGATCCCCCCGAACCTGCGCTCCTCCATCTACTGCAGCATAGTGGCCACGGGCGGGGAGGAGGCGTGGGACTTCATCTGGGAGAGGTTCAAAGAGGCCACCGTCGTGTCCGAGGCCGACAAGCTCCGCACAGCCCTCTCTTGCAGCCCCCATCCCTGGATCCTCAACCGGTGGGTGCGGGGTCGTGGGCAGGCGCGTGTCGCAGCTCTGCCCGCCCCGGCCCCTCGCCCAGTGGCATTCCCCCGCAGGTACCTGCAGTACACCCTCGACCCCAACAAGATCCGGAAGCAGGATGCCACCTCCACCATCAACAGCATCGCCAGCAACGTGGTGGGGCAGCCCCTGGCCTGGGACTTCATCCGCAGCAACTGGAAGATGATCTTCAGCCAGTGAGCACCGCGCGGGGGGCCGGCTGGGGCAGGCAGCATCCCCCATCTGCCTGTGCCCCTCGGGGGGTGGCACCGTCCCTTCCCCTGGCCGTGCAGGGTCGGGGCGGCCTCAGCCCCCGGCGCTGCTCTGCCTGGGACCCCCGGCTCAGCTGTCTCTCTGCACCCCAGGTACGGGGGTGGCTCCTTCTCATTCTCCCGGCTGATTTTATCCGTGACCCAGCGCTTTTCCACGGAGTTTGAGCTGAAGCAGGTGAGGCTGGATCCTGGCAGGGTCCGAGGGACCGGGCACCAGGGACCCCAGCCCCTCTGCACTGCTGGCACCTTGCAACCCACCATTTGCCAGCAGCCCTTGGGAGCGGGGGGCTCCTCCCCTGCCGCTGGTGTGCCCAGGGGTCTGGGCAGCTTCCGTCCCCATCCTGGGCTGCTGGGGTGGTGCTGGGGGGCTGCTGGGGGCTGCCGGCGCCAGCTCCTCTTCTGCCCGGCAGCTGGAGCAGTTCAAAGCAGACAACGAGGACGTCGGCTTCGGGTCGGGGACGCGGGCGCTGGAGCAGGCGCTGGAGAGGACCCGCGCCAACATCAACTGGGTGAAGGAGAACCAGGAGACAGTGCTGGCCTGGTTCCAGCGCGAGACCGGCTCCAGCTAACCGTGCCGTCCTGGCTGCGCACGCCCTGCTCCTGCCCGGCCGCGGGGCTGCCTGGTGCGGGCTGGGCTGCCCCGACCGAGCTCCCGGGGCCCACCGCCCCACTCACCCGCTCCCAGCTCCGCTCACTCCATCCTCTCCAGCCCCCAGCGCCAAATACTCCCTCCCGGAGGCCCCTGTGCCCTCCTGGGCCAGCCCAGCCGGGGCCTTTGCTGCTCGTGAGGGGCAGAGTCCGCGGGCAGGGCCCGGCGCCTGTATGATGGGCAGCGGCGGGGGGGTGGGGGCCTTTGGGCTGGGGGGGGGCCCTGCTGCCCTCGGCTGCCTGGGGCGGCCCTGGGCGCTGCAGGCTCGTGCAAGGCCTGGGGGTGTAAATAAAGGCTTGCACGTCAGCATTCACCGGCGGTGCTGGGGGCACGCGGGCTCTGCGGGGCAGGCCGGGGGGGGCTGCGCCCGCGCCCGGGCAGGAAGCGCCCGGGCCCCTGCGGTGGGCACGGGGCGGGGGCCGGGGCCGCAGAGCCCCCCGGGACGTTAGGAGCCTGGTGCTAAGTGGCTCTGGGGGCTTTGCCGACGCCAGCCCCGCAGCCCCTCCGTCTGACGGCTGCGTGCGAGCTCTCCCGCTGGGCCCCGGGCCCGTGCCCCTCCAGCGCTGGGGTGCCCCTGCCCGGCTCGCCCTCTGGAGCAGACGCGGCAGGGTCGGGGCGGGAGGCAGCCGCAGCTTCCCCGAGGCACGCGGGCAGCCAGACCGGGCTGGAGGGGGTGCCGCAGCCGCCCCCCCAGGGCCTGTCCCCCATGGGCTGCCCAGGTCCCTGAAGGGATGGAGCAGGACCAGCCCAGCAGCACGAGGGCGTTCCTCGCAGCCCCCCGCCCCGAACCCTCGTGGGGGCTTTGGGCACAGGGGAGGGACAGGACGCGTGGGCGGCTGGGAGCTGCCCTTCTAGGGGTCAGTGGGGCTGGGGAAGCCCCCCGGGCGGTGGGTCCCTCTGTGCCTGGCTGTGTGGGTGGGTGCCAGCCTGTGGGGTGCCCCGGGCCCCCAACCCTGCCCGTGCTGGGGCGCAGCGAGTGGGGTCCTGCAGTAACGAGTCGGGTTGCAGAGGTGCAGGGCAGCTTTAATGAGGAGCCCTTCCCTCGTGTCCGTCCTGCGCAGCTCTGCGCCACGGCCACGCCACCGTCCCCCGCGCGGCCTCTGCGGCTGGGGGCGCGGGATCAGCCCCACCCCCCCAGTGCCGTGCTGGGGTGCAGCCGGGCAGGACCGGGGCTCCACGGGGGGCTGGGGAGACGAGCCTGTCCAGGGCCGGGGGGCTGCCGAGCTGTGCCGAAAGAGCTGTGTTAGGTGAGCGGCTGTGGAACGGCTCCGTGCCCCCGGCCCTGCACCCCACGCCTCCCGCCCCACGCCCCTCGCCCGCGCTGGCTCTCTGGCTCAGCACGCATCATGCTCTGCCCCCCAGCCCAAGCAGACACCCCAGCCATGGCGTGCAGGGGCATTTGTGGGTGCAGCCCTGCCCGCACCCCATGAAGAGCATCCACCCCCCTTCCTGCCCGTCCCTGGGCTCTCCCCGAGCTGGGGGGGCGATGGGAGCAGGGGCTGGGCTGGGGAGGGGGCCCTGGGTACCTGGCGGTGCGCAGGCAGCTGGAAGCCACACGCAGGGGTCCCGGGGGGCCCTGTGTCCGTCAGTCCTGCCCTGGGCGGCTGGGGAGGGGCTGCAGGCTCCAAGCAGCAGCAGGAAGCCATCCTGGTGCCCATGGCCACGGCACGTCTCTGGGGGGTCTCCAGTGGGGTCACTGCTCCCAGGCTGCACAGTGGTGACGACCAGGACCCTGAGATGGAGCCAGGGGTTCTGTTCAGCTCCAGGGGGGTCCCTGTCGCAGGGATGTAGGGGTGTGACCCCCAGGCCCCTGTCCCCAAGCCAGGAGCCCCGTGCAGCTCCAGGGGGGTCCCCACCATGGGAGGTGACCCCCAGCCCACAGTGCTGGGGGGCGAAGCATCCCGCGGGGCCAGGGCTGATGCGTGCAGGTGGGGGTCTGGGGTCTGGCAGCACCCCAGGCCCTGGGGGCAGAGGGGGCAGTGCCGGGGGGCCGCCCCCCGCCGCCGGGCCAGCACCTCCTCGCTGAGCCCCAGCAGGGCCGAGAGGTGGGCGATGTAGCGGATGGCGAGGCGCAGGGTCTCGATCTTGGTGAGGCTCTGTCCCGCGGGTGCCAGCGCGGGCGGCAGGTAGTGCCGCAGCCGCAGCAGCGCCTGCGCCAGCCGCCGCATCCGCAGCTTCTCCCGCTCGCTGGCGCTCTGCCGCGGGCCCCCCGGCCTCCTGCACCTCCCTGGCTCAGCCCTGCAGCCCCGCCGCCCCCCGGCCCCCAGCTGCCGGCCCCGCGGGGGACACGGGGACGTGCCAGCGGACTCTGCTGAAGGTGGCGGAGAAGCGGCGTTGGCGAGGCTCCTGGCCTGGTCCCAGAGCAGGGCCCGGCCCGGCAGGGGCTGGAGTCTCTGGGGAAGGAGTGGGGCAGTGGGTCTGGCCATGTCTGGGGTCTGCTCTGCTGCCCGCATCTGGGGATGCCTGGGCAGCCCCGGCTTTATGCGGGGTGGGGGTGTGAGGCAACACCTTCGCGGCTGCCTGGAGGTGTCAAAACCTACAGAGCCAGGCTGGGGCCGGCCAGGAGCCTGGGAATGCCGGACCCATTTGCAGAGGTGTCAGTTCTGACTCCTCCGACCCTTAATTGGCGCTGCCCGGCGCTGGGAAGTGTGCAGGGACCAATTCACACGGCCATGAGAGATGCTAATGCGCCAACCAGCCCTGCCAGAGCCCGCACTGCCCCGCACGGCAGCTCTGCCGGGCCAGCTGCCCTGTGGCGGGCAGCGGGGACTTGACCTTCCAGGGACAGGACCCTGAGCCACCAGCCCTGACACCCAGCAGTGTCCCCACACCTCCTCTGACCTCTACGCAGCTCCCAGCCCTAGGGTCGGGGGTCCTGGGTGCACTCCCAGCTCCAACCAACTGGTTAGGGTTAGGGATGTGCAGCCAGGCTGGTGCAGTGGCAGTGGGACCAGTGTGCTCCCTCCCCGGCAGACGTCCCTGCACCCGGCCACGCTGCCTCGGTCTCCCTGACCCTGTGGGGTGCAGCCCCAGCTCTCTGAGCTCCTGGCCTGCTCTGGAAAAGCTGCAGGCACAGCCCGAGTGTTTGTGGGGACCCACCGGGCTGTGCCCCCCTGCATGGAGCTGAGGCTCCCTGTGCCGCTTGTCCAGCTGGTGCCAACCCCAGGCTGGGGGTCGGGGTCCCTGGGGCAGCGGGCAGCACCATGGTGGGGTGCTAAGCTCTTTAGGATGCTCCAGGGCAGGGGACCCGGCCTGCGCGCGTGGGCTGGGGGACGCAGTAGAAGCCGGGCGGGGGCAGCAGCTTGCCCAGCGCTGGGGTGGGCAGCACACCCGGCTGCCGAGGGCCATTTGCCGGGATGCTTTTGCGGCGTTCATCCCTGGACTGGGCACAGCCCCTGGGCACCATCCCTGCCAGCCATCCCCATCCCAGCCGGAGGTACAAGAGTGCACAGCCAGGGCCGGGAGCCACACAGACGTCTGACCCCCGGGAGGTGCTGGACCAGGGACGGTGTCTCCACGGCAGACAGTGAGGTGTCCTCGTGAGGGCCCCCAGCAGTGCCTGGTGGGACCCTCTCAGCGGGAGGGCTGGCTGTTCCTGGGGGCACAGGTCCAAGCCAGGCACCGACTGCTTTGGGGAGGGCTTTGGCCAGCAGCGCTGGCAGGAGCCCTGCAGCCAAGTTCCACTCCAGTGCCCTCGCCACCGCTGCCCCACAGCCCTCCATCAATATGGGCTGGGACCCCGTCTCCCCTAAGGCATAAGGGGCTGTGGGCTCTCCCTTGGAGGGGCTCTGACCCCACGGCCAGTGCTGTCACGACCCAGCCGCGCTCCAGCACTTGTCTAAACACAGAGGGAGGTGGGAAGTGGCTGCCCAGCGGGGCTGCAGAACTCATTACCCAGGAGCTCATCAGCTAATGAGACCCAGGAGGGGGCCTGGGAATGGGGGGGAGCGGGGCCAGAGCAGCGCCAAGGGGCTCACGGGGAACGGGCTGTGCTGCTGGGTGCAGAGCACCCTGCCATGCTCCCAGGGCCAGGCTGCCGCTGGACACCCACTGCAGCCCCCAGCCTGGTGACGGGCTTTGGGGCGGCGTCAGATGACCGTGCACCCACGGATGTGCTGCAGACCCAGGTTGGCACTGGCGCCTTTGGTCCTCGGATGGGCAACGGGATGGGGGCAGAGGGGATTAATAGCAATTAAAAATTAAAAGCAATTAATTCCGGCGTTTTTGTGCCATGTCTGCAATGTCTGTGGGGAGATAATGGCCAGTTCAGATGCCAATATCCTCCTGGTGCCTGGGTGCTGGCCACTGGGCTCAGCTGGGGGCCGAGCAGGGGTGACACCTTGGGGTGCACGTGGCTCCGAGCAGCACCGGGGCTGGGTGCCATGGCATGCTTGGTGGCAGGAAGGGACTGCGGGGTCAGTGCCCTGTTCCCATGGCCCCTGCACCGCTGGGCACAACGGGGCTTTGAAACGCCGGCGATGCCCTTGCCCCAGCTCCCCGCAGGGCCGGGGCACTCAGGGCTGCCATGGGGCTGAGCAGCGCGCCCGGCCCCGGCAAGCGTGGCGAGGACGGCAGGAACACTCGGCCGGCGGTGAGCAATACACAGGATTTCTCTCATCACCGCCGTGTCACAGCATTGCCATGGAAAACAGAACGAGCTTCATGTGATCACTGGGAAACACGAGTCTGTGCACAATGAGGCGATGGCTCACCGGCCGCGTGGCCAGCACTTCTCTGGGGAGGGGCCAGCCCTGCGCCCCACTGCTGGCACCGTGCCTGGCTCCGTGCCCCACAGCTGGCCCTGTGCCCCCTGCCCAGCTCTGTGGCTGATACCTGACACTGGGGGTCCCGTGCACAGCCGGTGTTGGGGGGGCTGTGCACACCTGGTATGGGGGTCCTGTGCCCACCGCCCTGCCCCGGGGCTGTGCACGTTGCCGTTGGGGGTCACGTACCTCGAGGCACCGCGGGGCCGCGCTGCCAGGGCGCCGTGCCGGGGCCGGGGGGGCCGTGCCGGGGCCGGGGGGCCGTGCCGGGGCCGGGGGGCCGTGCCGGGGCCGGGGCCGCCGCCCCCCGCTCGCTCCCTGATGGATTTTCCTTCCCGCGGCGGGGCCGGGTTTCCCGGGAAACCTTCGCACCCGCCGGCACCGACACCTGCGGGGCCTGGGAACGCGGCGGGGGGGCCCCTCCCAGCCCCGCCCCGGCCCCCTGCGAGGTCCGCGCGCCCCGGCCGTCGCTCCGCGGCACCGGCCGGCACCGGGCTGCGGCCGCGGCTCTGCGCCGGGGCAGTGCATGAAACGCCAGCAGCGGGGGCGGCGGGGGCCTGCCGCGGCGGGGCGGGCCGTGCCCCCGGCACCGGGGCTCGGTGTTCCGCAGAGCCACGCTGGGCACCGGGGATGCCGGGCTGGGGCCACGCTGCGTGGCGGGGATGTGGACAGCCAGAGCTGGCACTGCTGCAGCTCGCACCCCACAGCAGCCCCCGCCGCAGCCCCCGCCGCAGCCCCCAGTGACGGCCCCGCTACAAACCCCACCGCAGCCCCCGCCGCAGAGCCGTTACAGCCCCCACTGCAGCCCTGCGTGGGGCCCAAGCCCCATCCTCAGGACAGTGCAGGGGGGAGAGGGCAGCCGGGGCGGGGGCAGCACGGAGCAGCCTCACACCGCTGGGGTAAAATTCGTCACCCGCGTGTTCAAAGCTGGCTGCCCTCGGCCCCCCCAGCCTTTGAAGTGCCGCTGATGCCGGCCACGAAGGTGCCACTTCACACCTCCGGCCCTGCATAAAGCCGGGGCAGCCAGGGGACTCCAGCACACGGCCCCACAGCCATGGCCCGTTCCGCAGCCCCGGGCCTCCCGCTGCCCACCGCGGCCCTGCTGCAGGACTGGGGCTGCTGCAGACCGCTGGACCCTGAGGGCTACAGCAGCAGCTCTCCCGCACCCTCGCCTGACTCCTGCGGCCTCTCGTCCCCCACCGCTGTCCGGGGACCCTGCCGCAGCCCAGCCACCCCATGCCTGCGGGGCGGCCCCGGGGGCAGGAAGGGGGTCCGGGGCCCAGGGCCGGGGGGCCCGCGGCAGAGCGCCAGCGAGCGGGAGAAGCTGCGGATGCGGCGGCTGGCGCAGGCGCTGCTGCGGCTGCGGCACTACCTGCCGCCCGCGCTGGCACCCGCGGGACAGAGCCTCACCAAGATCGAGACCCTGCGCCTCGCCATCCGCTACATCGCCCACCTCTCGGCCCTGCTGGGGCTCAGCGAGGAGGTGCTGGCCCGGCGGCGGGGGGCGGCCCCCCGGCACTGCCCCCTCTGCCCCCAGGGCCTGGGGTGCTGCCAGACCCCAGACCCCCACCTGCACGCATCAACCCTGGCCCCACGGGATGCTTCGCCCCCCAGCACTGTGGGCTGGGGGTCACCTCCCATGGTGGGGACCCCCCCGGAGCTGCATGGGGCTCCTGGCATGGGGACAGGGGCCTGGGGGTCACAACCCTCTGGCCCTGCTGCGGGGACCCCCCCAGAGGTGCTTGGGGTCCCGGACATGGGAACAGGGGCCTGGGGGTCGCCCCCTTACCTCCCTGCAATGGGGACCCCCCCGGAGCTGCATGGGGCTGTCGCCTCCAACACGTCTTCCTGGCTGTCCCCTCCTCACGGCGCAGGAGCAGGGGTCCCCCTGGACCTCCCAGGCGACCCCCTCCTGGACGTGGGGCTGACACTGCCGGAATTCATGGATGCAGGGACAGTCACCCAGGTACGTGCCCTGGCAGGGATTGGGGTGAGCCCAGGCAGCCCCCAGCATGGGGCTGGCATGGGGCAGGGCTTAACCCTCCCGGTGTGCTTGGAGCCCCCTTGGCTTGGGGCAGTGGGGGGACTGGTTTTGGGGTAACAACAGCCTTTCTGGGACTGGGAACGGAGAGGTGTCCCCCACCTCCCTGCAGCGGGTGCATGTGTATCCCTCAGCCTGCTCCGATCCTCCCCAGTGCCACCCACCCTCGTGTTTGTCGGGGTCCCATCAGCGGGGACAGACCTGAGGCTGTGGTCCTGCTTGTATCTGGCCAGGAGCCCTCCTGGCGGGTGGGCTCTGTCAGCCCCATTCCTGCACCCCCAAGACCCCGGCCCTGCCCTGGACCCCTGCCCTGGCCAGTCACCGTCTCACCCACCCTCTGCTCCACCCAGGACGTCTCCGCAGACCTGCTCTCTTTCTTGGAGGCTCTGCTCCCGCCACAGCCCCAGGACTGACTCGGATGAGCCCCCGGCTCCCTGGTGCCAGAGCACCCGGTGCCACGTGGCCCCACGACGCACCGTCCGGACGCCTGCAGCTCGGGAGACGCGTGTCCCCCCTTGGACAGCTGGGAGGTTGGGGAGACGAGCTGCCTCTCGTGTGAGCCTGGAGCTGTGCTGGACGTGCTGGGGCGGCTTCGACTGTACATAATAAACCCTCGAGCCCCTCCGTGTGTCACCGCGTGGCAGTTCCTGCGGCAGGAGCTGGGCATGGGACAGGGTGCAGCATGCCTGGGCCACCGTGTTGGCTCCGGGAGCGGGTTTGGGGCCGGGGGAGGATGGCTGAGCTGGTAACACTCCCGCCCTACAGCAGGGCAGGCCACGGGCATCCCACCAGGTGTGGGCAGGGGCTCCGGCACCGACCCAGCTGGGCTGGGGGCCGCGGCAGGCAGCTGCGGGGAGGCTGGACAGCATCTGGGAAAGCAATTGCAGAGAGACATTGGGAGCGACACCTCCTGCCCCGGGGCCTGTCCCCTGGCTGGGGAGGGCTGGGGGTCACCAGCATCCTCCGGATCCGCACCCTCCCAGGCTCGGCGCGAGCTGGGCATCGCCTGCCCCCCGCGCTGGTGCCTGTGAGAGCCCCCCCAGCACAGAGTTAAATGTGGGTATTTGGGATCCAGCAACAGGGGAAGGGCTCTGGTGTGGGGCCAGGGCTGACCCCTTTGGGCTGGAGACCCCGCAGGCGAGGGGAGCGTGGGGGGCTGCAGATGGGGCCCCTCTGCCCCCCCGCCCCTGTAAGGGTCCCTGGGGGTGTGGGGGCCGGCGGCCAGCTGGGGCCTGGAGGGTCCCTTACAGGGGCTGGTGGGGCCTGACAGCTGGGTGCTAATGTGCCGGGGGCCCTTCTCCGCCCAGTCCGGGGGCTCCGGGGCAGGGGGTCTGCAGGGCTAATGAGCCCCACTTATCTGTGAAATGACTTGCTAATAATCCTAATTCCCTCTGCCGGGGGGGGGGGGGGGGGGGCGACGCCTTTGAGATGCAAAGCAGGCCCCATGCCCTCCCCCAGGCTGCAGCTCCCCCCAGCCAGGGCTCAAGGAACGTGGGGACACACTCTGGCTGTGGGGACAAGCTCCGGCCGTGGGGCAGCCACGGTCTGGGGGAGCAGCTGGCAGAGGCAGGGAGAAAGGACACGTGGGTCTCTGGGCCCCCCCAAATGATGCACCCCAAAGCGAGGAGCCTTTGTGCACCCCGGTGCCTGGCCCCGGCGGCAGCAGTCCCAGCCTTGGGGAGGGCAGGCTGCAGCACCCACCCGGGCTGGGGGCTGGAGCGTGCTCAGGATGGGGGGCTGCCTCCCACGGCTGCGGGCATCTCCCTCGCCCAGCTGCCCGCCCCGCTGCCTTGGCCACCTACTGCCCTGCCCCGGGTCGGGGCTGGCCCCGGTGGGTTTCCTGGGGCAGGCAGCCGCACAAGGAGCCGAGCAGGGACCATGCCAGCCCCACGCCGTTAGGACGGGATTTGGGACGAGCCGGTGCAGCGGGAGCGGGCAGAGGGGGACAGAGCGGCCTCCCTGCGGGTGGGGGGTAGAGGCACTCGGATCCCAGCGCAGAGCTGTGTGCGCACCTGTACCAGCATCTGTGCATCAACAGGAACGTGCGTTTGAGCCTCTGCGTCTGTGAGCACTGTGCACGCTTACGTGTCTGCGTGCGAGTGTGGGTGGTGCGGGGTGAAGGACCGAGCCGTTCCAAGCGGGCTGGCTACGTCAAGGAGCAACCGGAGCTACCAAGGGCATCCCACCGGCTGAGCGTGGCCCAGCAGCAGGCACAGGGGTGGCTGCAGGCGCGGGCGCGACAGCGGTACCCGCTCTGCTCCCCCTCTCCCTGGCCCCCGCCGGCTCGCTGCCACCGGGCACGGCGTGGATGCAGGAGCCCTCGGCACGGAGACCCGGCGGCGCGTAAGCAGCGGCCCTGACATGGCCTGGCTGGGCGGTGCTGGGCACGACAGCCTGGCTGGAGGTGAGGTGGGGGGGGGGAGCGGGGCACCTGGTGCCCTGGAGGCTCCGGCGTTGGGCTGGGAGGGTCTCCGTCCCCATGCAGGACCACGAGGGATGCGCTGGGGTGGGGGATGGATGGGAGGCGGGAATGGCCGGGGGTAGGTGGTGGGTTGGGGTCAGCTGGGACTGTTTCCCTCGGCCCTGCTTGGTGCCAAGGAGCCCCATAGCCCTATGGGGTATGGGGGGGCTCTGGGGGCTGCTGGGGGCTCTGGCAGAGCCGGGGGGATGCTGAGAGCATCTGAAGATGGGAACGCAGTGAGCTGGGGTGGGAGTTGTGGTGTGGGCACCATGGCCCTGGGACCTACACTGAGCGTGACCTGTCCCCCCGGAGCCCCCACGCCAGGGCCCCCTCCGGGCAGGCTGCGGCTGCCTGTCTGCCTGTTGCGGCAGGAAGGGGCCGTCTGGACCCAGACCCTGCAGTGGGGAACGCCAGTGCGGAGCCCCCCGGCAGCCTGCCCCCCGCCGAGCAGGGCTGCGCCTGGAACCCCCAGGCCGAGGGCGGCGAGGAGCCCCTGCAGCTGCCCACCTTCTCCCCCGCTGCCCAGGCCCGCGTGGCCGTCACCTTCGCCCTCTTCACCCTCTCCGCCGGCTGCAACCTGGCGGTGCTGCGGGCAGCGGGGGGCCGGCGGGGCGGCCGGCGCTCCCACATCCGCCTGCTGCTGCTGCACCTGGCCGCCGCCGACCTGCTGGTGACGGTGGCGGTGATGCCGCTGGACGCCGTCTGGAACATCACGCTGCAGTGGCGGGCGGGCGACCTGGCCTGCCGCCTCCTCATGTACCTCCGGCTGCTGGCCATGTACGCCTCCGCCTTCGTCACCGTCGTCATCAGCCTGGACCGGCAGGCTGCCATCCTGCGCCCGCTGGCCATCGCCCGCGCCCGGAGGAGGAACCGCATCATGCTCTACATCGCCTGGCTCCTCAGCGCGGGGCTCTCGGTGCCACAGGTACCCGTCCCCAGGGCTCCTCTCCATCCCGTGCCCCACATCAGGCTCCTGCCTGGCCCCGTGCCGGCTCCCAGGCTGCCCAGCTGGGGTTGCTCCCCGGGCCGGTGCTGCCGCGAGCCCTGCGGGCTGGGGATGGAGCGGGCTTGGAGGAGAGGCAGCTGAGCTGGGCAGCAAAGGAGGGGCTGTGGCAGCGTGCCCCCTCCACACAGCTCTGCCACCCTCCCTGCTGTGTACCCCAGCCCTCCGGCAGCGGGGAGCGGAGTTGGCGCAAGGGCGACTGCGGGTCCCGCTCCCGCAGGCAGGGTCTGGCCCTGAGGCTCCAGCGGACCCTGGCTCAGGACGCTGGTGCTCAGTCTTGGGGAGGCACAGAGCCCCCATCACCCCATGGCCCCGGGGAGGGGGCCGCCGTCCCACCTCTGCTCTGCCTCCAGCTGTTCCTCTTCCGCACGGTCACCCTCCGCGCCCCGCACAACTTCACGCAGTGCACCACGCGGGGCAGCTTCCCCCAGCCCTGGCACGAGACCCTCTACAACATGCTCGGCTTTGCCTGCCTCTTCCTGCTGCCGCTGCTCATCATGGTCTGCTGCTACGCACGCATCCTCCTGGAGATCTCCCGGCGCATGGGCTCCAGCCTCTGTGAGTGCCCGGGCGCCAGGCTGCCGTGTCCTCATGGCTGGGGAGCTTTGCAGGGACCCTGGGATGGAGAGAGCACAGAGGAGCCCTGGCTGGGGCCGTGAGGATCCCCCAGCCCCCCCTCAGGGCATGGGGTCCCTGTCCCAGCCAGGCTGCTAAAGCATCCCCCACTCATGGGCCGTGCCCTCCCCAGTCTCCTCCCGGGACGCGTCACTGCGGTGCTCCAGGAACAACATCCCGCGGGCACGGCTGCGCATGCTGAAGATGAGCCTGGTCATCGTCTCCTCCTTCATCCTCTGCTGGACGCCCTACTACCTGCTGGGGCTGTGGTACTGGTTCTGCCCACGGGCCATGCAGAAGAGGGTCTCGCCGGCCCTCACCCACATCCTCTTCATCTTTGGCCTCCTCAATGCGTGCTTGGACCCCATCACCTACGGGCTCTTCACCATCCCCTTGCGGAGGGGCTGGGGCTGCCCCTGCGGGCACCGCCCCAAGCCCCCGCTGCCCTCCCCGGCCACCAGCTCCTTCCGCTGCTCAGCCTCCTCCCTGCCGCCCAAGCGGGGCGTCCCGGGGGTGCAGGCGCCCGCCGGGCCGGGGCTGCCCGCTGGCGCCGGCTCCTGCCAGAGCAGTTCCCTGTGAGCCAGGCACGGCCCCGCGCCCACAGGGACGCCCCGGGGTGCTCAGCAGGCACCGAGGCTGTGGGCAGGAGGGGACCGGCGGCAGGACAGCGAGGGCAGGATGGGCCTGGTGGGCACGGGGTCACTGCCGCTCTTTTCCCAACCCCTCTACGGGCTGTGGGGTCGGTGTGGGTGCCCCCGGGTCCCCTCTCCCCTCTCTGCGCCTGCCAAGCCCTGCACAGCTGCCGGAGCTGAGCCCGGCACAGCAATAAAGTGTCCTGGTGGCCACCCCCTGTGCTGCCTGTGTCCCCAGCCAGGGGCCGGGGTCCCCAGCGCCAGCGCTGCTGGGCACAGGCTGGGTGCGAGCCCCGAGCCCCGGGGGCGGCTGCTCCTGGCCCAGCCGTGGGGTGGTCCCAGCGCCCCCGGGGAGGGGCGGCTCCGAGGGCACCCCACAGGTTGGCCAGGGCTGGGCACTGCCCTCTCTGCAGGGCAGAGCCGCTGTGAGGCGCGGGGCCGGTCCCCGCTGGCGGGGCTGAGCTGGCAGCAGGCCCAGGGTGCTGCGCGGCGGGAAGCAGCCTTGCCCCCGCCGGCGGCTCCGCTCGAACCGGGAGCTCTTGGCTCCTGCCGAAGGTCGTTGCGAGGCACGGGGGCCCGGCGGCTCCCGGCTGCACGGCAACTGCCCCAAGGCCAGCGCTGCTGCAGGAGCCGGCGCGGCTGACGCGGCCAGGAGAGGGTGAGGGGGTGGGGAGGGTGCTGCAGCTCCGGGCCCCTCGCAGGGGCTGTGGGTGCCTGGGCCCCTCACTTTCCCCCTGTGCACCGGAGCAGCCGGCCTGAGCCCTCCTCGCAGCACCGGGAGCAATGCCGGGGGCGAGGGAGGCTCATGGGGGCGGCCCTGGCAGCCCCCCCAGCCTCGGGAAGGCTTACCGGCGGAGCTGGGGTTTGCTGGAGCCAGGACTGAAGGAAGAGGCCAACTCTAGGCAGCGTCTGCCTGGGGCTCCCCGCTTTGCTCCCTCGCCCCCTTCGGTCCCCGCTGCCAGGCAGGACCCAGGCCTCAGGATCTGCCTGTAGCCCCGGGGAAGCCCCCGCTGACAGCGCGGCCTCACGCACGAGCTGGCCGGGGACAGCCGGGAGAGCTGCTGCCGCCGCGATCTCCCTGGCTCCGGCGTCTGGTGCTGTGCCGGTGCACGCTCCGCCGGCGTGCAGCCGGGCTGCAGGCAGGCAGGCAAGCAGCAGGGGAGGGCTGCGGTAACCGGATGCACCAAAACGTCTCCTCTTGGATAGGGCTCTGCCGAGGGCTGGGGGGAGACTGCCATCACCACAGCAGGTGCCGAGCCGCTCTGCAGAGTGCTGGGGGGTCAAGTGCCTGATGAGGCAGGGACGGGCAGGGCCTGTTGCAGGCAGGGACAGCCATCTGGGCAGCGGCTGTGGCCGTACCTGGCTGTCCATCCCGGGAGCAGTGTCCAATAATGGCAGCGCGAACCACGGTCGCAGGGGTTTATTACGAAGCGGCAAAGGAGAACACCGGTGGTGCTGCTCTGGCTCTGGAGGAGCGATCCTGCACCTGCTCAAGGGCTGGTGGCCGTGGCTGGCACGCTGGTTGCCCCAGGGTTCTTGCAGGGGCCTCTGCTCTGTGGGGCTCCGGGGAATGGGACCGCAGTCCCAGGGGCCCGGCGCGTCCTCACTGCTGCTGGGACAGAGCTGTGCCCGCTCCCGCTGTCTGCGGGGCACAGCCCCGGCCCCAGGTGTGGCCTCATGCCAGTATGAAAATACCATCTCGTACGGGACACGCCGCTCGCTCCCGCGACAGAGAAGGGCCTGGGAAATGCTTCGCTGTGAGGACGGGGGCTTGCAAAGCAAAGGAAGTCATCAAGCAAAAAGCCCCTGCTGCAACCTCTCTCCGTTTTCAGAGCCAGCGGCTCCTGGGACGCTGCTGCCGGCCTCAGCCCTGCGGCGGGGAGCGCCCTGCGGGCCCCAGGGAGAAAAGGGGAGCTGCGCTCACCCTTCCTCTGCCCACAGGCACAGGGCCCGCAGCCCGCAGGGCAGCTCTCCTCCTCCGGGCTAACAGTACTTGGCTTGGTGCATGAGCGCTCGGGAGGTGGGCGCTGGGTGGGTCGGCACTGCCCCGTCCCCTTGCCGGCCCGGGCAGAGCTCCCTGCGCCGCTGGGTGTGCGTGGGCAGCGCGTGGCCTTGCTGGGTGCTGGCCTGCACCTTGCAGTCACATCGGGCTCTGAAGGTGTGCCAGGCATGGGACAAGGGGCCAGAGCATTGATGCCAAACCCCAGCGCACGCACCCGCTTCCCCGGTGGAGCTGGCAAGCGGGAACAGAGCAGCCAGGCGAGCGGACGGGGCGGCAGGGCAGGCGAAGGCAAAGCAGGAGGCAATGCTGGGGGGATTTGCCGGGGGACACCTGTGCGTGGGTGACCATTCTCCACCTGGCTCCACAGTGTCACATCACCCCTGCTCCCCCCAGCCACCTCCCCACGGCAGCACCCGGTGGAAAGCAGAGGCACGGTGTGGCCCAGCAGAACGCTGCCCGCCCGCTCCCCCCGCAGTTCGGGCACAGGACGGCTGCAGCTCTAGGTGCCGACCCCGCTGCTGCTGGGCCTCTTCTCGGTGAAGAAGCTTTTGAGCAGCATCACTTGCCCAACGCTGACCACAAAGAGGATGAGGGTTTCTCCAACAGACCAGTATGAGACCCGGCCATTGAGGTCTTCGGCTCTGCTCCGGTCCTGCGCTTCCCGCAGGCGGTAGTGAGTCTGGGAGTCGATCACCGTGTTCAGAGCCTCGTGGATGGTGACGCAGGCCGACTCCATCTGGGGAGACAAGCGCGCTCCATTGCTCCCGACACCGCACAGCCTGGGCCTGGGGCTCGTGGCCGAGGGAGCTGGGGCACCCAAAGAGCAAGACAGCAGCACCCTGTGCTGCTGCGTCTCCATCAGCCCTGACCCGAGAGCGGTTCTGCTCGAAGGGACAACACTGGAGACCAGCTGGTGGACGGAGGCTGCTGTGAGAACCAGGGCACAAGCAAGAGCCCTGCCAAGGCACTGGCGGCCAAGGGCAGGGTCTGGGTCTCGGCCCAGGGCACAGCCACCCCTGTGGGCTCATGCCAAGGGATGGAAAAGCTTTGCTGCACTTCCCTTGTGTGGGATGGAAACTGGGTGCTCAGGCCGGGGGAGGTTCAGACCTGGAGCAGCCCTCCCCGTCCCTCTCTGCCCGTGCTGCTGGGGAGAGGACGTGGCCTGCACGCTGTAGGGCGGTTGGTTGGCAGTTGGCACTTCTGCATTTGGCAGCGGGGAACGTGGACCAGCCCTCAACCGCCACCCCGTCGGTCCGTTTGGCCGCCAGTGGGAGCTGCGGCAGGACCTTCCTCCCGCGGCAGCATGCAGTGACCCACCTGCGTCAGGGCGGTGACGCGGTTGCTCATGTCGGGCAGGATCGGTGGCTCATCGCCCACCTGGAAGTCGAAGTAGACAGTTTTGTGGGAGAAGGTGGAGAACTCGTTGCTGAAGCAGAAGGTGTAGACGCCCTTGACTTCGGTGCGGTGCGGGAAGCTGTCGTACTGCTTCTTGGTCTCCTTGTAGATCGTCTTGCCGTTGGGGTCCTCCACATGGCAGTCCACATCGTAGTGTCCCCCGGTGATCACCTGCGCACGGAGACGCAGGCGGCACCTGCCGAAGCACGTGGCGAGAGCGCGGACGGAGCCGCTCTGCCTGGCCCACGCCTGCGTGCGCAGCCGCGCCCTCAGCGCACGGGCGCCGTGCCCACGGCCACGGGACGGAGGCCAGGGCTGCGGGAGCCCCCGGGGAAGCTGTGCCCCACGGCACCTGCGGCTCAGGTGGGCTGCCTGGGCAGCGGGACAGCCCTGGCGGCCCGGGCCTGGGGCTCCCGTGGCCGCTGCGGGCGCGGCCCCATACCGGCTCCGAGGCGGGCACTGCCGGGCACGGGGCCAGGGCCGGGAACGTCTCCCGGTGCGGCACGCGGGGAGCCGGGGGGCGCAGGGGAGAGGTGCAGCCCCGCCCGGGGCTCTGCGGGCCCGGGCAACACGGGCAGGGGCGCGGGCAGTACCTGGTAGTCCAGCGTGAACCTGAGGCCGCGCTCCAGCTCCTGGTGGAAGCACTGCCGGGCGCTGTCGGGCAGCTCGAAGGTCAGCTCGGTGCCGCCGGCCCGCGGCGCGCACAGCGCCAGCAGCAGCAGCAGCGCCCGCATCCCGGCCCGCGCGCCGCCCCGCCCCGCGCCCCGCCCCGTCTGACGTGGCGCCCGCCCCGCCCCGGCGGCGCTTCCGCGGGGGCGGCCCCGCCTCCCCGCCACGGCCCCGCCCCGCAGCTGCCGCGGGGCGTGGCCGGCGGTGCCTCCGGCGCCAAGGCGGAGCGCTTTTTAACGCGGTGACGATATAAAAGCCTATTCTGCTACATGACGTCACCCCGCGCCTGCTGACACCTCTACGCACGCGCCCTCGTTTAAATAAACGCATTAAAATATTCCGGCAGAGAAGCGCTGCTCACGTTCCCCGGTCCAGCGCACCGAACGCAGGAAGCGCCTTAATGGGCGACCCGGGCCCCGCTGCCTCCGATCGCTGGCTAAAAGCATCGAAAGTTGCGTAAAAAAGGCCCAGCGCGATGTAGCGGAATATTTAGAAATGAACGGAAAAGGTGAGCTACGGGATTTAAAATGCCACACTCAGAATATAAGACAAATGTCATTGTTATAGGGAAAATACGCCTGAAATTCAATCTATAAGACACTTGACCCACAGAAAGTATAAACTTTAAGGCTGTAAAAATATAAGCCCACCTTTGCCCTAAATACCATATTTACATCTAAAATGCATTTTCACAGAACATTCCTGCGCAGTCAAAACCAAACCACGGCACTGCTTCTCTTCCTGGAGAAGAACGGCTACCGCCCCGGGCCGGGCAGCGGCTCGTGGCCGGGCAGCAACTTGTTGCCAGCCGTTTTGAAAGGAGGGACGGAAGCATGTGCTGGGCTGACGGAGGCAAGGGCAGGATCCGGCATCAGCCCCGGCGGGGCGAGACTGCTCCCACCTGCTTGTCAAAGCGGCGCTGCCTGTGCAGTGGGCGTCAGGACACGTGGGACTTCATTGAATAAACCCACGGGAGTTGTTCTCGCTTGGGCTTACACGAGTGGCACAACGTTCGGGGCGGGCTGCGGATCCGGAATGCTCGCCGGGGCAGCGGCACAGCGCTGTGGGACGGGTCTCCTCTGTGCAGCCAGCGCCGTGCGCTGGGTTTGGCCAGACTGACGGCAGCTACGGCACGCATCCAGCCCACAGTCCCAGCTGAGCGCGGGGTGAGGAGCGCTCCCCACCGCCGGCCGGCGCTGGGCCACGTGGGTGGGAGCGGGGGGGGCCGGCGCTGCGGGGTGCCGCACGGGTCCCTGTGCACCCTGTCCCATCCGCAGGGCTGGGAGCCGCAGTCCCTGTGCACCGGGAAGGAATCGCGGTCGCACCCCCAGCTCCAGCCATGCAGTCACCTTTGCTGGCTCGGACTCACGCTGCGTCAGGACGGCGCTGCGCAGAGAGCTGCTGCAAACACCAACGCCACGCAGACCCTTCCCGCGGCTGCCCGCTCCTCCTGCCTGCGTGCAGCCACCCGCCGTCGCTCAGCTCTGCTTCGGCCCCAAAGGACTGTTGCTGCAGCGGGGTCGGCAGGAGAGAGGGGCTCTGGCTGCGGCGCGGCGCCTGCAGCTTTCCCCTGCTGGGATGAACCCCTGGTGCTCACCGTGTGCCATTCTTGGCAACTCAGTGCCCTTGCTCCCCGACCTGTGGCAGAAGCTTCCCGCGCAGACAAGCTGGGAGCGCTCCACGCCCAGGAATTCAGTGCTTGGAATTGGTCGGTGTGGTGGGAAGTGCCCCTGAACCTCGGTCGCTTCAGAGACAGAAACAAACCCGTTCCCGACCCGGGCCCGCTGCAGGCACCGGGTTGCAGCGGTAACGGGGTTGGCTCAGCCTCTGGAGTTTCAAAGCGCTTGGAAACCTGCAAGGTGGAGAACTGTCTCCCTCTCCAGCACAGTGAGGGTACCGATACATCAGCTGCGAGGGGGGGGTACTTCTGCTCTTCCATCCCCGCGCAGCGTTAAGCTCCTTTCCTTCCCGGTAGGCACTTCACAAACACATCAGCCCCACAGCTCACTGGTGTGGGGCTCCAGGTCGGTTTCTGTGTCAGGACGAGCGGGATGGAAGAAAAGCGGATTGTAAATAATGAGGAATAAGTGAACTGCAGGCAGGAGCCTTCGTGCGAAGCCTGACGGTCTCAGATGGTCTGGGATCGATCTCTCAGGGAGTCGATCAATCCAGAAGTGAGTGGACAGTGCAAGAGAGACTTCAGCAGTTTGGGCTGGATGCCCAGCCTCTCCTTACAGCTCTTGTGAGTGGGAGCAGGAACCTCCCGATTCAGCCCCTGGGCACAGGTCTGACCCCCGCGGCCGCCAGCGCTTCCCCCGGGCCGAGCGACCCCTCCGGGAACCGCCGCGTTTCTGCAGGGCGAGCACTGGTTTGGTGAACTTCCCGGGAAGAAAATGGTGACATGGCTACTGGGCTGCTATTTCCTCAAAATCGGAGAGCTGCCGCATCTGCTCCGCTTGCATGGAGTGTCTCCGGAGAAGCTTCCTTTTGGCTCTCAAGTCGCCCCGTCTGGGCGAGCTGGGAGCGATGGGTACCAGGGACTTCAAGCCAGCAGCAAGCGGGGAGGAGGTTTTGCTGTTGGAGCCGATGTCAGGGATCGGGGGGTTGGGGTTCACGTTCAGGGGGGGCAGATATCCCGGCCTTGTGTGGGAGATGTGGTCCAGCAGCAGGGTCCCGGACCCGCGCCTCTCCAGCAAGCCGGGCGGTCGGTGCCGGACAGTCCCAGGCGACGTGCCGGCGGAGCCGTCCAGGGACTCCCGCGAGCCGTCCAGCAAGGCCAGGTGGGACCCGCTGAGCTTCCTCCTCTCCGGCGGCACCTTCCCCGCCTCGGCCGGGCTGGGGATGCCGGAGAGCTGGGGGTTGCAGTCGTAGTGCTCGGCGCCCAGCCTCCGCCACTGCAGCGCATCCACTGCCGCGGCCGAGCCGGCGGCAGCGGGGCCGACGCTCTCCAGCTCTTCGGGGACCGTGCTCCTTCGGGGCAGGCGCTGGTGGGCGGCCTGGCTCTTCTCGTAGGCTGCTTTCCTCGCCAGCGGCCCCGGGGCTGGCGGTGTCCTCAGAGCCTCCTCGTCCACTGGGGGGAAGAGAGAGGGGTCCTTGCTCTTGCTGCTGCCGCTCCGAGCAAGGGGAGCCTTTTTGGAGAGCAAGAGGTCGCCGATGCCCATGATCACCTCGTCGTCCATGCAGACCCGCGTGTCGTCGCGGTGCGCGGAGGCCGCCAGCGCCGAGGGTGCGACCAGACCCCACGGCTCTGACCGCAGCCGCTTCAGCTGGGGCAGGCGGGCTCTCCTGGCCGCGCCGGCTCTCTGGCCCGGGGAGGGGGGCTCGTCAGCAGCCCGGGCAGAGGGGCCATCCCCAGGGTGCGATGGGTGCTGGCCAAAGACGCCACTCTCCTCAGCAGGGGAAGGTGCCGAGACAGGAGTTTTCAGGTGGGCACTGGAGGGTGCTGTGCACGCCGGGGGGGGGTCCCTCTCCTTGAACTCCAGCGAGGGGGGAACGTTCAGGTACTGCTTGGTGGTCTTGATGCCAGAGGCCGATTTGTCCATGGTGATAATGATCACCTCCTTCCCCTTGGCCTTGCAGGCATTCAGGAGGTGCTGCAGCACGTCCTTGTCGTCGGCATTGATGGCGTGGACCAGAGCTGAGGCTCCTGAGTGGTCCTCCAGGCTGGGGTCTGCCCCGTTCTCCAGCAGCAGGGACACCACGTCCCCCCCGGCGCCATGGATGCAGGCGTGCATGAGGGCTGTTTTCCCAGACTTGTCCTGGATGTTGGGGTCGGCTCTGTTGTCCAGCAGGTACTTCACCATCTTGGCCTTGTTAATGCTCTGCTGGTCGACGTGCTTGGTGATGCAGGCCACCATCAGGGCGGTCTCCCCTTTCTCATTGCTCTCGTTGATGTAAGCCCCCCCTTCCAGCAGCAGCCGGGTCAGCCGGAGCCGGCCAAGCCACACTGCCTTCAGGAGCAAGTTCCCCCCCATCTCCAGCTCCGTCACCTCATCCATGGCACTGTCCGCTGCTTACTGGTGGGCAAAGACAGCGTCGGCCGGCCGCTGTGGAAAGAACCATGGAGAGGTGAGGCTTGCTCCTCAGCCCTGGTTCTTGCCCCTGCTCTGCCCTTCCGGGGGTCACAATTTTGGCACTGCTCCGCATCCTACTGCCTCTTTGACCACATCCACCCCACCCTGTGGCAGTAGGAGCCCCCCAAAGCCACCCCCCCCACCCGAGAGCAGCTCCACAGCCACCTGCATGCAGGGTCTCCAGCTGCCCGCAGGGCGTCTGGGGTGCACGGCAGGTGAGCGGCAGCAGGAGGAAAGGCTTGCCCTCCTCGGGGGTCTCCTGGGGGAAAGCTGATCTCTGCCAGCTGGGACATGCCTCGGCCCTGCCTTCTGACAGCCGGGCCATGCATTTACTTTACTGCATTGGCCCCCCTCGATAATCCCATCTTTAGGAGGTACTGTATTTCCCTCTATCGGCCGTGGAGCCTCTGGCCTTCCTCTGTTCTAGCTGTGCCAGAGGACTTGGCTGCCAGGGTCCCGCGTGCACCCGTTGCCCGTAATTGCCCTGACTAGCCTTGTCTGAGACTCGCCCCCAGCCCCCTCCCTCTGCCCCTGGGCTGGGGGCTCTATTTAAATGCTGGCCCAGACCCCCAGTCCTGGTTCAAGCCCTGAAGGTGCCCGTCAGACCAGCCTTGCTCTTCAGACCTTCCTCATTGACCTGGGACCTGACTTGCCACCTTGCCCTGGCCTGCTGACCACTGTTGGTGGGACCTGGCACTGACGCGGCCCTGCCCGGCTGATGGGGTCTCGCCCCAGCCTGTGCGGTGGTCACCCTCGGCTTATGGCTCATCTCCCCTGGCGGAGCCGCTCTGCTCTTGCTGCTCCCTGGCAATGCGCGTCCCTTCATCTTGCCTTGCTCTTTTCCAGCTCTGCTTCCCCCGGAGACATGCTGACATTTGCCTGGATGCAGCTGATTTCCCCGAGCGCCAGAGAAATCGGAACGGTCCTGACGCCGAGCCGGTTTCCACCACGTCTTCTAGGTCCCTTGGGCTGTAGCGCAGAGCCTACTGGAGACAGCGTGAGCATCTCCCATGGCTTCCTGGGCTGGAGCCACGATCATCGCTTCCTCGCTGCTGAAGGAAACGTTAAGCAGCTGCGGTCAGGCTGTCTGTAACCCCACGCTGCTTAATGGTGGTGCGAGCCACTTGTGTGGGAGCGTGCTGCCAGAGCAGCGTCCCCCGCAGCAGTCTCCGCAGCAGGACTGGCTCGGGAGGATCAACAGGCACCGTCTCTGCTGGCAAGTGCTCCCCTGCCACTGCCTGGCGTGGGCCGGCTGCGGGAAATTTGGCCAGGTAAGGCTCCTGCGCGTGGCTCCACGCCACGATACGCAGCCCGAGCGGCTCATGGCCCGGCTGCCTGTGTCCTTGAGGAACGACACCCATCCCCTGCAGCTGAGACCCGGTGGGCTCCGTGCACGAGGCAGGGGTAGGGGCTCAGAGCTGCGCTGGAGGGACTGGCAGATGCCCAGCACCACGGAAGCAGAAAGAGGCGCAGAAACAGACCCTCGGCCGGCGTGCCCAGGGCCCTGCCGCCTGCTTGCCCCGCGCTCCCCTTGCCCTTTGCTGCCTGCCCCCGCTGTAAGCAGCCGGCTCTGCTCCTCGGGCCGTGCCCAGCCCTTCCCCACAGCACCCCACCCGCGAGGGGCACTCCTGAGCCTGCCTGTGCCCCTCGGGTCTCTCCCGCAGCCCCCCGTGGTGGACGCAAGCGGCTCTGCCCTTCGCGCCCGGGGGGTCCCACAGCTCTGGGGCGGCTGAAAGTCCCGGCGCCGGGGACATCGCCCCCTCAGAGGCGTCCCCCCGCCCCGGAGCCGTGCCCTGGGCCGCCCACGGCCCCCTCCCCTCGGGGAGCCCGCAGATCGGCTTAAAGTTGCCCCCCCGAGGGCGCTCACCTCCGCACCTCGCCGGGTGCGCTCCCGGTCCGCGGGGCCGCCGGAGGGTCCCAGCCCGGCTGCAGCCTCGTCCCCTGCGGAGACACCGGGGGGAGAACGGGGGTCCCGGAGACCCCGGGCAGGCGCCCCCCGTGCCCCCCCGCTGCCGCCGACCGCTGTCCGAGGTGCGGGGGGGAGGCGCCCGCCGCCCCCCTGCCCCCTGGCCCGTTACCTGCCGCCCCGTTCTCCGCGTCGCGCCCGCGGGCGCTGCCCGCTGCTCCGTTCCCGGTCCCCAGCGGCCGGCGCACGGTGGCGGCGCCGGTAACCCCTCCGGGCGCGCCGGGGCCCCCGCCCGCACCGGCCGTCGTGTGCGCTCCGGGCGGCTGCGTCCCCCGCCGCTGCTGCCCGGCGCTGCCCGCTCCTGCCCGCTGCTGCCCGTTCCTGTCCGCTGCTGCCCGGCGCTGCCCGCTCCTGCCCGTTCCTGCCCGCTGCTGCCCGGCGCTGCCCGCCCCGCGCCTGGGCTGCGCGGGGAGGAGGGCGCGGGGGGGCGGCGCGTCCGCCCCCGGGTGGGTGCGGGGAGCGGCGCGGCGGGGGTGTCCGTGTGCAGGGGTTGTGGGGCCGTGTCCCTGCCCGCCTGCGGGGGTGTGCGTGTCCGTGTGCGTGCCGGGCCGCGAGCGTGGGTTATATGCATGTGTCCGTGGGCGGGAGTGGGAGGTGTGGGAGTGTCCGTGCCCACCCGTGCGTGGGTGTCTGTGTGCAGGGGTGTGGGTCGCGGGGGGGGCTGGGTGTGTGCCAGTGTCCGTGGGTGTGTGGGCGAGTTTGTGTGTGTGGGCGCTGGGTGCGGGGGTGTGTGCACACGTCGGAGGTGTCTGTGACCATGCCGGTGTGCGTGTGCAAGGCGTGTCCCCGTGCACGTGGGTGACAGGCATAGGGCTGTGCCTCCCTGTGTACACAGGGGCTGTGCCAGGCGCCTGTCCGGGGGGGTGCTGTGGGTGCGTGTCCCTTCGTGGGGCTGCATCCCCGTGGGTGTGTGTCCGTGTCCGTACATCCTTGCACATGTGTATTTACACATGTGCCCGTGTACGAGGGCATGTCCACGTGCAGGGGGGCATCTGCACGGGGGTGCCCATGTCCCCGTGGGTCTGCATGCCCATGTGCAGGGCATGGAGCTGTGCTATGTGGGTTCTCTGCTGCCCGTGTGTGCGTGGGTACAGGTGCTGCCGGTGCCCCCGTGCCCGCCATGGTGCCGTGTCCCCCGTGGGTGTCACTGCGAGGGCCATCCAGCACTGGCCTGAGCTCCCCGGCCAGGCTGTGCTGTCTCCATCTGGGGAGGGTTTCCAGGCCCAGTGGGATCTGGCCCTGAGCAAACTGGTCTGAGCCCACAGCTGACCCCACTTGGAGCAGGGGCTCGGACTAGAGACCCCCTGAGGTCCCCTCCGGTGTTAGTGACCCTGCAGTCTGAGTGCACGTCTCGGGTACCAGAGTGGTCCAGGCTGTGCCGGGGGAAGCCGGAGCCCCCGCGAGCTGCTCTCCAGGGCACAGAGCCCCTGCCGTGTTGGTGGGAAGTTACCAGCACCAGCACCCTCCTGGTGTCCCTGGGCAGACCTCTCTGGCCCCCAAATCTTTCGTCCGGGTAGAAAACCGCTTTTCTGCAGACTCCAGCCCATTTTACTCTGTGGCTGCTGAGAAGATTGGCTCTTTCGGAGCAGTCCCAGCAGAAACAGGTAATTGGGTGGAAGGTGGGGAAATAGTCATAAATGCACAATAAACACAACGTTACACATGACTCTGTAATTTAGCAGACTACCGCTGCCTGTAACGGTATTTATCATAGCGCTCTCCTAGATTAGAGTAACATTAGGGGAAATTTCTCTTGTGATTACTAACATATAATCTAAAATTGCAATCTTCTTTGGTAAAAGGTGATAATAGCAATAATAATCAGAGCTAGCAGAGGAACGAAGTAGGTCTTATTACATTAGCAAGCATTTAGGAAAACCTTATGGAAGCTTCTTTGCTAACTCCAGTAAGGCAGGGACTTCTCAGTAGCTTGCTAAATTGGCCATATAAACTCTGAAAATGTATGTGTGTGTCCATTCATTTTCAGATGCATGCACGCACACCAGATTATTTGTAGAAAAGCTCTACCTAAAAGAAAACGAATTTAGAACCAGAGTTGCCTTGGCAGGATGAGCACAGGCTCTGCCTGGCAGCGGGGGCTGGTTCTCCAGCACCGAAAGCTGCCGCAGCATCCCGGCAGCAAGCGGGAGTGCTCGTGCCCAGTCAGGGGGGATTCGCACACCCGCCCTGGGACCGGGGAGCCAGGGGACGGGCAGGGGACAGCAGTGGGGGCAGGAGGCAGGTCCTGGGGCATCAGCCGTCTCAGGGCTGGGTGCTGGACCACTCCAGCACGCTTGCCGCAGCATCCCGCCATGCGCGCAGGGCCACTCGTGCCCGCCTGGAGGTACTTCTGCAGCAGAGCTGGTGCTCCTGCCTCATGGTGCTACTTGTGGCGTCTCACCAAAGATACTTTTGCAATGTGGGATTACATAAGTGTTGGGCAGTTTATAACTAATATATGAAATACCGAAAAGCAGTCGATCATCTGCCCTGCCATGGCTTTGCCTTTGGACTTGCAGTCGGGTCATCGGGGACAAAAGCTGCGGCCTCGGTACAGGCAGAGATGACAGAAATGGCCCCGAGCCGGTGGAAACCAGCCCATCGGTCGGGTGGCCATGCTCAGGGGCCTGGGCTGGAGGGGTCGCATCTCCCACCCTTGGGCTCTCCCTGGAGAGCCTGGGCTGGCCACATCCCAGAGGCCGGGAGATCGGCCAGCAGCTTCACTGGAAGGTTTGGCGGGCTGTTGCAAAATGGGGGGGTTGTTTGTTCCCAGCGTGCAGCGTGAGCTGCCGCACAGAGCGAGACGGCCGAGGCTGGAAGCAGAGGGCTGCCGAGACGCCACGAGTCACACACAGCCTTCTCCAAGCTCCATTACCCCTCCTGGTAGCTCTCCTCTCCATTAGGAGAGCGACAGCAACAAGTGATGAGGAGCTGACACCCCCCACCTGCAAGAGGCCCTTCCTCTTCTGCCGGCCTCGCGGCTCCCGTTAGTCATCGTCCCGCTGCTGGAGCCCAGGCTGGCTCCCGGGCGTAGCGCCGGGCTCTCCCGCTCACTGCCGAGGTGGCTGCGGCGCTGCCGAGGCTGGTCCTGGCTGGAGGGCAGGGATAGCCTTTCCTCGCGGGTCTTCAGACCTGGGCGTTTGCCTTCCTGCTCCACCAGCCGAAAGTCACCACCTTCCAGGTGTCCGTGGGGTGGGAGATGCCCCGGCTCCACCGCCAGCAGGGCGGGACGAGCACGGCGACGCCGGCTCCGTCTCCCCGTCGGCTGCCTGTCCAGAGAGGAGCTGCCACGGCAGGGCTGCCCGCAGGCAGGGCTGCCTGCAGGCAGGGCTGCCCGCAGGCTGCCCGCGGTTCGCTCTGGAGGCAGGGCTGATGCAGGCTGCCCTCCTGCTGGCTCGGGAGAGCCCACCCGGGGGTGGCCATGGCGGGGGCTAACCCACCCCCTTTCTACACAAATCGTTGCTGTGTTTGCCTTCTGCTTCCTCTCTCGTTGAATAATTCATAATGAGTGATTAATGGAGATGAGCCCCCCCTCCTATCACAGGTTGCATTTTTTCAGAGCTATTGGTTATTTGTGACGATTTGCTGGGTAACGTCTGCGCTGCTCCTTGGGCTGCGGTTCGCTCCCTGACGATTCACGGGGGCCTGGGGCAGGGAGGCGCAGGCAGCTCTCCTGCCCGACCCACCAGCCTCAGACCCCCGTCCTGCTCCCTGCCCAGGGATCGGGACCCTGGGTGCTGCACGCCCGGTGCCAGCTCGCCAGGCTGCGGGTACAAAGTTCAGTTGCGGGGAATACGAGATAAGATGTGCCTAAAATGGGAGATTTTGTTGAGCTGGGTGGTGGGTTAAACAGGAGATTTGGGCTGAATATCCCTGCTCCTGCCTTGGGTCACTAGGAGCAGTGAACATGAAGGGGCTTGGCTGAAGCCAAGGGACGTGTAGAGACGCCCGGAAAGCATCATCTCCGTCGTGTCAGCTTTAACCCCGCGGTCCTTCTGGACTGAGTGTTTCTGTGCCACCTCTGCCGTGGCACCAGCATCACCGTGGCTCGCCCTTCGGCCTCTGCTGGCACGGATGCAAATCTCAGCACGGTCCGAGATCTCCACAAAACGATCAAATGGGAGAGCGGGGGAGGCGGGGGTGGGCCCGGGGGCAGCAGCCCTCGCCTCATTTGCTGTTTACAACCAGTGCAGGTACCGATTTCTTCCCGTGCCCTGGTGAGAGCGGCAGACAGGAGAAGCTCTCCCAGCCGGCGTGCCGGGGACAGCCAGGGCAGCAGCGGAGCCCTGGGCAGGGCGATGCCTCTGCTGTCAGGCCAGCTCAGCACCTCGTGCGGCTTCCCGCTGCCGGCGAGGCCGGTGAGCAACAGGCTCTCCAGGAACCACCGCTGCCAGGAGAGCTGGGACCTCCGAGGAGGGGAACAGCCCCTGCGGGCTGCGAGGGGGGCACTGGGATCTGCACCAGCCCCATCCCGGCTATGAGAGCCAACATGTCCACCTACCTTCATCCTCCTCATCTTCCTCGCTGGCACCCGTGCCATTCCTGCGGATGCCATAGCAACGGGGCCGGCAGGGATGGCTGCTGGAGGAGAAGCTGCAGCTCTGGTGCAAGGGCTCTGAGCTCTCGGTTTGGTCCTCAGCGCCGCAGCACTGCCCTGGGCAGGCTCGGGGGCTGCGGGGTGGTGTCCAGACCCAGCCAGGTCGGGGCAGGACTGGGATGGAGGCGGTTTTGTGGGTGCCCAGGGTGCCATCCGGTGCATGTTCTGCCCGAACAGCCCCGGCACGCTGCGGGGGGCTGGGCACCAACCCGGCGGTGCTGCCGGCACGCGCGGGGCAGCAGCGAGGGGGACGGCAGCACCCAGAACCCTTACTCCGGCAGCGGGGCTCCTCCTTCTCCCCCACGGTGCCTTCCTCCTGGGCAGAGGCGGAGGTGACAGAACTGTGACACCGGAGAGAATAGCAGAGATGTCGAGTGCGTTGTCGGGCCGCTCCAGCAATATCTCACTGGAGTAAAGCCGTCCGGCAGCTCTCATCCGTTCATTGCAGCTTTCTGAAGTTCTAATTGCAGTCCGGCCCTGCCCAGAGGAGGAGGGAGCTGCTTTCAGCTGCTTGCCGGGACCATAATGGGCCTGTCTGGTTTGTGAGCGGTGCAGCTGTGATCCCAGGAGCTGCAGGGATGCTTCAGGAGGCTGAGGCCGTGGGTGCAGGCTCCGGGTGCAGGCTCAGGGCAGCAAGGGGCAGTCACGGCTCTGTGTGCTTCTAAAGCCCCGGGAGGAGCTGCAGCAAATCAGCCTGTGGCTTGTCAGAGCCTGGGGAAGGGGCTTCTCCCAAAGCACCGGCTCCCGGCTGCCGTGAGACCCTCCTGGGAGCAGCGGCTGCCCCGGCAGCGGGGGGCACAGCCTCCCGTGGGGCGCGAGCACAGCCTCGCCGCTCTGGCTGCCTTAGCTGAACGGGGACCGTCTCCCCGGGGGCCGCGCAGCGCTGGCGCTGGTTCTATTTTGGGTGTTTTGCAGAACAGCTGGTGATCAACTCTTACACCGCGTGGAGAGGGCTGCGTGCAGCTATTTCTGCCAGCGCATCCACACGCAGCCTCTTTTTATAAACAAGCTTCCCTGGAGGGATGAGCGCAGGTGACGGGGGGAGATTTCAGCGCTGGTGTTTCGGAGGGGACCACCAGCTCTGCCGTGACTGTTGCTGCTGCTCTGCGCCCTGGCTGGCACATGGCCCGCGTCTCCTGACACAGCAGGGCACCGGGGCTGCTCTGGGCACGGGGCGGGGGTCCGCATGCCCGACACGGGGCAACTGGGGGCCCCAGCCCTTCAGCGTAACTCGCGGCAGCCTGTGCTTCGGCCCCGCGGTGGGCTTGTCCCACGCCTTGCTGCTCCAGAGGGTGCTGCAGGTGGGCGTTACTGAGTAGGACTGATGGCAGGTTTGTAAGAGTTGGGGCCAGGCCCGCGCTCCCCGGGGCGGTGCAGCCTCTGGGGCCAGCAGGTCCCTGCCATGCCACATCCAGGCGCTCGGCCCCAGCCGTGCTCCTTGCGGGGGTTTTCGCGGGCGAGGGGACTGGCCATCCCCGCGGCATCCAGATGTTTTCCCTGCAGACCTGAGCAGGTTTGCATCTGCTTTAATTTTGACCCTGATTTCTCCTGCTGGAAAAATTAAGCAAGTGAGTACCAGCTTCCCACGGTGTAATGGAGATTAAGTAGCTAATATCTGCGATGGCCTGTGCTAGTGACAGCCCTGCCACACACACCTTGTGCTGTGTGCGGCTGGCTCCACATCCCTCCCGTCCCCGGCTTTGGCCAGAGGGTCGAGCTGGCTGCGATGCCGGGGGAGCACGGCCCCGGCACAGGGACATTGCCTGGCACAGCTGCACCTCGGCCAGCTCGGGGGAGGCAGCAGCTTGCCCTTGGCCTGGGGCACCGGGGGCGACGGAGCAGGTGGTTGTTTGCTGCCACGTCCCGCGGCGTCGCCCCTCGGCAGGGCAGGGGAGCTGGCAAAGCTCTGCAGGGCTGGAGGGGGTGTCCAGGGGAACCCGCACCCCACTCCTGCGCCAGCACGGCCATGACCGAGCCCTTCTCACACCTTCAGAAAGCTGCTGCTCCTTTATTTCGGGACGCCGCCGGAATTGCAGGGCTGGACGCAGCCTGGCGGAGGGGCAACCTCAACGGACAGGCTCAGCGTTTCCCTTCTTGCTTTCGAAAGCAGCCCAGCTCGAAGGCTGTCCCGCCCGGGGGATAGCGGCAGCGGGCTGGGCGCGGACGCCAGGGTGATGGGCTGCAGCCGCAGGCTCCTGGGGCTGTGAAACGCTGCCGTCCCCCTCCCCGTCCACATCCCCCTCCCGCCGCCGGTGCCCCGGTCTCCCCAGGGCTGGGTTACCTCCAGCTGCGGGGGCTCTGCCCGGAGCAGCGGCCCCCGCCCCGTGCGTGACTGGAGGCAGGAGGCAGCCGCGGATGCCCTCCCGAAAGCGGCTGCATCACGGCGAGTGGGTCTGGTGTCTCTATAGCAACCGCGGGGTAAAAATAGCGCGGCGGCTTTTCGGAGCTGCCGGCCCCGGCGGGGAGAGCCCCTGGACGCGGCGCCGGGGGCGCAGGGGTTCGCCCGCCGAGCAGGGCTGGCTGTGCTGCGGGGGCTGCGGTCCCTGCCGGGCTGCTGCGGGGCGCGGGCGGCCGAGGGCAGGAGGGTGCAGGATGTGGGGCGCAGGACATCCAGTGCAGGACGTGGGGTGCAGGACGTGGGGCGCAGGACGTGGGGCGCAGGACGTGCGGCACAGGACATGCGGCACAGGATGTGGGGCGCAGGACGTGCGGCGCAGGACGTGGGGCGCAGGACGTGCGGCGCAGGACGTGGGGCGCAGGACATGGGGCGCATGACGTGTGGCACAGGACATGCGGCACAGGACGTGGGGCGCAGGACGTGCCAGCGCAGGACGTGTGGCACAGGACGTGGGGCACAGGATGTGCGGCGCAGGACGTGCGGCACAGGACGTGGGGCGCAGGACGTGGGGTGCAGGACATGGGGCGCAGGACATGTGGCACAGGACATGCGGCACAGGACGTGGGGCACAGGATGTGCAGCGCAGGACGTGCGGCACAGGACGTGGGGCGCAGGACGTGGGGTGCAGGACGTGGGGTGCAGGACATGCGGCGCAGGATGTGGGGCGCTGGACGCGAGCGTGGCAGCGTGGGGCCCTGGGCCGCTCCCGTGCCGGCGCTCTGCCTGTCCCTCGGCCCCGCAGGGCCCAGGCTCTGCCAGGCCTGGCTCCTGGCCAGGGGCACGGTGATGGGCTGTGCCTCGCTGTCCCCCTCCCCGTGCCCGGGGCTGCCCTGGTTCTGCAGACAGCCGTGCCCCGGCTCTCAGCCGTGCACCCCAGGAGCTAATAGGTGCACACAGGAGCAGCCTGAATCCCGCCGGAGGCCCCTGGGGGCAGTGGTTTTTGGGGCCAGCCTGAAGGACCTCGGGGGGTTTAGGTTGTCGACTCCGAGTTCAGAGACGGGGATCTCCAGCTACACCGAAGCCAGCCTGGGCTCACCCCAGGTTTGGGGGGTCGGGTGGCCTTTCGTCACCCCGGTGATTTGCGTAGGGGGCACAGGAGGAGAGGGGCTTTGCTGCCACCCCTGCAGCGCTGCTGTAGTGGCAGAGGCAGGGCTGTCCCCAGGAGGGGGGGCCCTGCAGCTTCCCGCCACTCCCCGCGCTTTGGGGACCCTCTGTGGGCTGTTCCTGGGGACAGGGACGCGTGGCAGGCGCAGGCTCTGCCCCTTCTGCACAGACCCACCTGCTCTGGTGCCACGCGCTGCTGTGTGCGCCGGGGCTGCGGCCGTCCCGTCGGGGTCCCAGCTCCCCGCTGCAGTGGGAGCGATGCGCAGTGGGACTGGGACTGGGCAATTGGGTGCAGTATCCTCTGCAAGGGATTGTACCACGAACTGGGGACCCTGGGGGCATTGGTGTCCTCCTCCGCACGCCATGAGGACAGCCTGGCCAGGGGCCGGCAGCTTCACGGCATCCCTCCCTGCTGCGGAGACGGAGACCGCCTGTGGAAATCCGCCTGCTCGCCTTTGCCGGCGCCTCCCCGGCAGGACGGGTCCGGCGTTACTTGGTGTTTCACTGCAAGCGAAGCACGAAATGGCACCTGTACAGAGAGGGACGAGCCCGGGAGCCAGGCCCTGTGCAACGCCAGCGCTTTGCCCCGCTCCGGGGACTTAAGTGCCTGTCTCCCTCTGATACGTGTCTGAAGTGTGAACAGAGTTTAAAACCTTCCCGTAGGCGAGGAGCGTTTGGAGATGGGTGAGATCTGGGCCACTCTCCATCCCCTGCTCAACAGTGTGGTGCATTAATTAGACTCTCACTCTAATAAATTGTGTTAAGGTCTGAAAATAGAAATGCCACTGCTATGTGTCACTAAAGAGCGAGTGCTTCTCATTTTCTAATTACCGCTTGACATTTTGCACAATTATCTCAATGTGCTGGCCCTCAGATAGCTGCAATTTCCATCCCTTGGATGCTGACCGCTCGGCTCCAGGGAGCCGGGCTGCGGGACCGGGCAGACGCGTGCTGACGGGCTCAGGGGATGCTGCTGTGCCGGGACTCGTCCTCCCTCGCTCGGAGCAGGGACGGGAGCTGCCTCGGCAGGCAGAGGGGCTGGGGGCAGCCTGTCTCCATCCCGTCCTCGCCCCTGGGCTTTCTGGCCCTGCTGTCTCCACCACCAGAGCCTGGGGCTCCTGAGGTGAAGGTTCACTCCAGGAAAGCTTCCTTTTCCCTCTTCTCTCCTCTCGCACGTGGGCCACAGGTGGGGTGGGAATGTGCTTTGAAAGAGGCTGGAAAAGCATTTGCAAACGCTCTCCTGTCCCCACGGAGCGGCGTGCCGGGCGACCGCGTTTCCTCCGGTGCGCCCGTGCCCACGGTGCAGCGCCTGGCCCCGCTGCCCAGCACTGCCAGGAGCCCGCGTGCCCCCGCACCCCTCGCCCCGCTCTCCCCGCGCCCCCTCGGCCTCCCTCGCTCATGCCCACAGTCGGCGGTTGCCTTGGCAGCGCATCCCTCTCCTTACGCTTCTTCATCCTTTTTCCGTTGTCATCCGTGCGTTCTCGCACCTCCAGTCGTTTTCTCCACCTCGGCCGCACTCCAGAGGATCTGCAGAGAAGCCCTTTGGATTGAAAGGCACGGAACTGCGCTCAGTGCCAGGCTGGAAAACCAGGGACCCCGGGAGGAGGGAGGCGGCACTGGAAGATGAGGACAGTCGTGTGGCAGCCGGGTGAAGCGGCACTGCTCCATCTCGCCGTGAGGACCGGTGTCCTGCGTCCCTCCGAAGCCGTGGGCTGTCACAGCAATGCCACCGGCTCCCGAAGCCACAACCCCCCAGGGCCTCCGGGGGCCGGGGCAGCGGCAGGTCCCTGCAGCAGGCTTTGGGGGGACAGGGGCAAGCCCAGGGCGACGGGACCAAATGCTGGAGCTTGGAAACGGGCTGAAGCCTGTGATGGAGAGCCGTTTCACACGGGCGCTTTCAAACCCACTAACTCCAGGAGCTAATAGGCAGGCGTAGGAGGAGCTGAGTGGCAATTCAATTTGCAGCGGTTATTTGCCAATTAAGACGAGCGCAAGCGGTGTCTGGGACGGGAGGAAAAAGCCGCTTGGCCTGAGGAAAGGGGTTGAAACGGCAGAGGTGAAGCTGGGAGGGCGAACGTGCGCGGGGGAAGAGACGGGGCTGGTGACGCTGGCACCCCACGTCCGAGGCGTGGCACGTCTGCAGCGATGTCGGAGCTCAGGCTCCGCGCGCCATCACTCGCTGCCTGCGCTGCCTGCGTCAGGCAGGGGCACGGGCCCGCCGGCCGCCTCCCGAGACGCCCGCAGAGCGACGGGCCGTCCCCGGGCGCGCTGGGGCTGACAAGGCGCTTCGGTGCCCAGGGTGTCAGGGCCTGCCCAGGGAGTGCGCTCTCACGACGGGCAATAAACTCCACGGGGGTTTTGTGAGCCTTTCTGGGGTTTTTGCCAGTTTCTGGACTGGTGTTTCCCTGGTGTGAGCTCCTGGAATCGATGCTGCAGCTTCGGCCCTTGCGCGGTGCGTGCAGTCGCTGAGGCTCAGGAGTGGCCGTTGTTAAAGCGTTTTCTCCCGTGTGCATTGCGGTGTGAGGGGGACAGAGAGCTGCCGGCGGTAGTTCTCACCCGGTGCTCTTTTTTATTTTATTCAATATTATTAAACTAAGTTTTATAAATATTCATGGCAATGAAATAAATGCAAAAATATTCCATTCTCTCGTTTTGCTGCTTTAATTTTTGAAACTCATTTTGTCTTGAGAAGTCATTACAATGCTCTTCGAGTTGCATTTCACTTCTAACCCTGTAAAGATCTCCAAACGCAACAGTGCATGACCAGCAAAAGCAACACGTCAGCCCTCGCCCTCGGGGCTGGCAGGGGCGTGGGGCTTCGGACCGAAAGGTGAAATACGCAAAGCTCAGGAAACGCTTTCTAAGAAGGCGTGAGGAGTCCCCACCGCTGCGCTGAGGGTCGGTGCGGGGCTGCCCGGGGGCCGCGTCTCCCCGCCGGCTGTCCCCGGGGAGCACCAGCGGGACCCCAGCTGGCAGGCGCCCCGCGGGTCGGTGCCCCCCTGCGCCGCGCCACGGGCGGGCGCTCCCGGAGGCCCACTGGTGACACCAAGGGGGTCTCCTCCCCGCCGCCCTGCACGCTCTCTGCCCTGCTGCGGGAAACACGCGATGCAGCTCCGGCCCCGTTTACCCGCTGGGGCTTGGCAAGCAGGATGAATGGGCGGATTTTAGCGATGCGTGTGTGAGGCGTCGCGCGGTCCCGCGAGCGCCGGGGCGGGGGCGCCTGAGCCGTGCCGGGGAGAGCGCCCTGAGATGGGCTCCAGCATCGACGGCTCCCGGTGCTTCTCTGCCTGGCAGCTGACCGAGAAACCTTATTTCACCAGAGCAAAGGGTTAAGGAGCCAAACCAGCTCCTTTTAACTTACTATGACAGTAACCACAAAATACAGGAGGATTTTCCCTCCCAGACAAATTTCCCATTTCTCAGAGTGGCAGCCGGCAGCACAGCAGGGCTGCCCTGCCCCGGGGACCGCGCAGAGCACGTGTGTCCGATTCGCCGTGCTCACGCTTTCTGGTCTGCGGGGACCGAGACCGTGAGCTGGCGTCCACATCTCATCAGTGTCCTCTGCCGAATCCCCATTCCGGAAATTTTTTGTGCTCCAGGTGGGTTGGGTAAACACTGGCCTTGGCATTCTGGCACTCCTGCCTTACGCATGTAGCGCTGAGACCCATCACAGCAAACAGTTTCTTCTAAAAATGATCTTGATTTAAGCTCGTTTATATAGAAAGTAATTTTGTTTTGACCTCATACCAATTCTGCCTGATGAAACATTCATCTCCACAACGGTCTGGAGAAGGGCAGCTGAAGGCAGTCGGGGGGTTAGTGCTTTAGTTTAGGGGCAGGATGCGGTGCAGGAGGGCGAGCAGCCAGCGGTCCTGCGCTCCCGCCTCAGCTCTCTCGCGCAGCGAGTCGGGGTCTCTCCGTTACCCACCGCCGAAGGAGAGCGGCTCCGCCCGTGCCGGGGCCGCAGGGCACGTTAACGGTTTCGGAGGCTTTTGGGGTCCTTGTGTGCCGTACGCCATACAAGTGTCACCGCTAAGGATTTCTTCTTCCCATTTCTCTTTCCCCAGGCTCACGTCCTCGTCCCTTGAAAGCAGGCGAGTCCAACGCTGCTCTCCCCGGTCTGGGCGGCGTGTGCCGCTGGCGTGGGAACAGGCGGCTCCGGGGGGCTCTGAGCATCGCGTGCAGCGGGAGCCCCCGCAGCCGGCAGGGCAGCCACGGCTGGGACAGGACGCGACCAACGCGGGCGCTGGGCAAGGCGCCGGACACGCCGCTCCAGAGCATCAGCCCTGGACGGTGCACGGCTCGCCCCGGCTGCCGGGTGCCGCGGGTGCTCCTCAGCCCAAGGGACCGGGCTGATGGCACGTCTCTCCTGCCTGAGTGTCTGAAGCCCACCCGAGGGCGAGCGTCTGGGTGGGCGTCTGGCAGCCAGCCACGGGCAACCCGCCGCACGCCGTCTGTCAGCACAAAGGCTGTTTCGGAGAGAAAGCCTGGGATTTGGGCAGTCGGTTTCTGATTCCGCCAAAGTTGAGGCCACCCGGGACGACATTTTCTCTTGCTGCCTCGGAACGACCCTCCGCGGGAGCAGAAGGCAGCTGTGGCACTACGTCCCGGCCAGGCGGGTGGGCGCCTGGGGGAGCCCCAGCAAGGGGGGTGGCACAGGCGGACTCGTCCTTGACCTTGGCTTTCCAGGACGCCGACCTTTCTGCCTCGTCGCTACGAGTGCGTAATTCCAGCGACAGTCGCTTTGGGCTGTGCTGTGGTGGAACAAGGGCAGAGCCCGTTAGTTCAGTTAACTTCCAGTTTTTCTAAAAATCACATAAATGAAAGAATTACTGGGGCAGCTGTAACGACGCGTCTCGCGGCCAGGGACAGGAGCAGCGCCTGAGGGGGGATGCCGGGCGAAGGGATGGTGCTGCTGCAGCACCGTCCCGCTGCACTTCACAGGTGAACGTCAGACGGGAGGAGCAGGGCTTCAGCGAGAAGGCGATAATAAAATAACAATGAAGTCACGTAGCTGGGGCGATGCAGCGGGGCGAGCTGTGTAAAGACTGCGGGCTGAATTGCCTACTGGAAACCCATGGTGGGAGGGGCACGCCTTCCACCTGCGAATCCCCCCGCGCTGACCCTGTGGACAAACGTACTGGAAAAGAGCTTTGTGCTTTGAGGTGTCCGTGTCCACGACGCGTCCGACGCACGTTGCGTCCTCTGCCGCGGCTGTGACTTGCCACAGAGGTGCTCGGCGGAGGAGGGAGACGATTGAGTTTGCATTACACAGAGTGCTTGTCGGAAGAGAAGTGATCCGTATTTAACGACAGAGCTGTGTAATAACCCGCAATTACCTCTGCGCGGTGCCTGCGGGGGCGGCTCGTTCCCTGTCAGAGCGAGGGGGGTGAGCGCTTCTGCGCCGCGCCCGCTGCCGGGGCGGACGTGGCTGCTCTCGGCATGCGTCCTCCCTGCTCGGCGCGGCGCGCTCGGGGCCTGGTGCCGGGCACCGCGCTTGGCGTGCACCAGGCGCGGCCAAGCAGCGTTACCGTCGGGCGCCGGGCCGGGCTGTGCGAGCCGGGCGGGCAGGGCCGGGGCTGGCGGGCAGTGCCACCGGCAGCGCGGGACCGCTCTGGCACGCGCAGGGAGCGGGTTGCCGAGGCGCAGCCACGGCCCCGGGCAGCTGCAGTCTGACCTCCGTGCCCGGCTGCGCGGGCGCCCGCCACCACGGCCCGGGTGAAGCCAGCCGCGGGACCCCAGCCTGGCACGTGCCATGGTGGGGGCTCGGCAGCTGCTGCTTTTGCTTTTTGTGCCTGCAGGGTCTCCCTGAGCCCCTCGCCCGTGCGCCCTGGCTGCGACGGCAGGGCTGGTGCCTGCTCCTGCGTAGCCATCGCTTGTCTTCTTCCTTCGAGGATGGCCCTGACCTGCCCTCCCCAAGCCGGTGGGGTTTTCCAAAGTGGGGTCCTTGGCCTCTTGGTGATCAAAGGGACATTCTCCGTCCAGCGGGTGGGCTGGGCGGTAGGTACTGGGCACGAGGCGTGCCGGGGAGCCCCGGTGCAAACAGCCGCGGGGTGCTGCCCCCTCCCGAGCGGCCCACGGGCTCCCGGCTCCACCTGCTCCGGTGGCAGCAGAAAGTGATGCAAACGCTGGCCCCACAGCCAGCGCCCGCAGGCGCCGAGGTGCGGCCGCAGCAGTGCCAGGGCCGCCGCAGCAGTGCCAGGGCAGCCGCCCGTCTTCCCGACCCGCGTCTCCCTCCGCTCCCGTGACCGCCCCCGGATGTGCCACCGCGTGGGAAAGCGCGAGGGACTATCACGATTCCCCGTCCGCCTCCCCTGCCTGCGCAGCGCTGGGAACGTGCTGCGATGCCTCGCAGACGGGAAAGAGTTACGCCGGTGGGATTTGCTCCGGGAACCTTGTGGTTTGTGAGCAGAGGGGGACGACGAGGGCATCAGCGCATGCCCAGCGCCAGCTCCGGTCCAGCCATGCCAGGGAAGACCCTTTAGCCTGTCTCGGCACAGGAGTGGTCCCACGGCACCGGGGAGATGTGGGGCTGGTGAGGGGCTGGTGCGGGCGGGGCAGGGCGGAGCGGCTGGCGGCAGAGCTCTCCGCTCCCGGCCAGGGCGGCACGCCGGGCTCCGCCGGCAGCGCGGGGCTCTGCAGCTGCACCACCGACCAGCAGCGTCTTCTCCAGTGCAGGCTGGCGCTCACCCCCGTGCCTCACCTCCGCCTGCCCCCTCACCCCGTGCCGTAGCGGCACGCCGCTGTTCTGCTCTCTTCCCCGTGGCTGCGTCAGGAAAAGCCTCTTGGCCACTCTGGTCCCTGCCGTCGCAGCCCATTACTTCTGTCAGCAGGGCTCAGACGGGCCGTGGCCGTGCGGCACACCAGCGGGTCGTGTAGCTGGTGCCGTGGCGTACGGGGAGGGTCTGCGGGGCCCGCGGCAGGCTCGGCGCCGGCAGCCGGGCAGCACCAGCATTGCCAGGGCTGCGGCTGCAAAGGGTGGGGCCTTGCTTTTGCAGCTGCGAATGCCACGGGTGGGACACGACGCTTTCCCGTGGGAGCTCTCGCAGAGCCGCAGCCCGGCGCTGCTAAACCTGGGGTCAGCTCTTGCAGAGCAAATAGCGGCTGAGGCCTGCCGGGGCCCGGCGGCGAGGAGGGACACGAAGGATGGTGAAACGTGCAGCCGCCGCAGCCGAGGAGCCACGGCACGCGTGTCCCCGCAGCCAGCCGTCGCGCCGGGCCGGGCCCCGGGCGCATGGTGCGGGTGCTTTGCCACGGCTGGCTGAAGGTCTGCGGCAATTTTAATATCGCTGCTGAGTGAAATTTCCTGATTCGGCTTTCATGTCCGCTGGGACACTTATGAAATATCCGGATTCTGTTTTTTTCTGAAGAAATGGAATTTCCTATTTATGGATTTAATATAAGGGCTACGTGCTCTGGGAGGGAAGCGGCTGCACGGTGGCAGCACCGGTGCTGGCTCAGCCGTCGCTCTCCTTCTGCTCTGACACCCCGGCCGCGGCTCCCCCGGCTCGGCTCCCCACCACTGGGGCTGGGCTGGGGCGGGTGCGGGGAATTCGGCTGCCTCAGTAGTTTTCCAGCCTGCGCTAAGCCTGCTTTTCATGGCTAATCACACCACCTGCCACGGGTGAAATCCAAATGCACACTGACAATTCGCTGGCGGCTCTGTTTGGAGAGGGATCAGATGAGGTCCCGTCCCGCCGCCGAACCCCTCATGCAGAAGCGGCTGTGAGAGCGCAGACGCTCGCGCCCGGACGGTTCGCGGCTCCCGGCAGCTCTCGGCTCTCCCTGCGCTGCGGCCGCTTCCCGGGGAAAACCCCTGGTGCCGCTGGCAGCCAAGCCAAGGCCAAGGGATGCCGGGAGCGCCCGAGCTTGGTCCCCTGGAACAGCTCACGGGGGATGCTAAGGAGCAACCTCCTCTCCCCCAGCTTTGGTTTTAGGGCTCACTGTCGCAGCCCTGCCCAGCGGAGAAGCTGGAGGGGCTGTTTGTAGAGCAGTGCTCTGCCCCTCCTGCTCCCTGGTGGGTGGGTGGGCTGGGGGGACGCCCTGGGACCCCCAAGTGCTCTGTGCCCATTGGTGCCAGCCTGCCTGGGATGTCTGCCTGCTGCCCCCCCACCCCGCTCTGCAGAGCCGTGCTGCGGAGGGGACCCGATCCTGCCGCCCTTGGCCTGGGTTCTGGTCGGCGGGGGGCTTGCACAGTGCGGCTATCGTCTCGTGACTCTGGCTGGCGAAAGCCGAAGGCAAGGGGCGATCACGCCTGTCTCGAACGTTGCCACTTCCCCCTCTGCTCCAAGAGGATGCTTGAATTTCGCGGGAAGGGCTGGCTGCCGCAGGAGCACCAGCCAGCGGCGATGCCCTGTCCCCCCGACTGCGGCGGGGGCTGCCGTTGTGCCGCCTGCGATGGGGCAGAGCACCCAGGGTGCAGCCGGGCGCTCCCCAAATGGCCGCAGCGGGTGCAGTGTGCTGCGCCCCGCACACGGCAGCGCAGCCACCGGCCATGGCAGGATGAGCCCAGGGGGCCAAGACCCCCACGCTGGTGCTGTGCCTCCAACTCACTGTCTGGGGCTGGGCCGGGTCTCAAGGGGCAGGATCGGGCCCAGGCTCTGGGAGGGGGAAGGTCTGGGCAGGACGGTGCCTGAAGGCAGCACCTGGGTTTGGGGGGTGCATCCCCTCCCCAGGCCAGCCGGTGACCGCGGTGCCTGACATGGGGCTGCCTCGTCCACATCGGTCCCTGCCCCGACGCCTGTGCCTGGAGCTTGAGGGGATTTGGGGCACTCACCCCCGGGTGGCTCCGGGACCCCCCCAGCCTCTGTCAAGCCGAGGGGCGCACAGGGAGCTGCGGGCAGGGGCCACTTGCGCCAGTGTTGCCCCTTCCCCGACGCCTCGGTCCCCGTGAGGACGGCATGAGGACGGTGATGCTCCCGTGGGGCCGCAGGGGTCTGTGGCTGGGGGGATCGTGTGGGACGAGGGCGGCCCCGGGGCGAGGGCTGCAGGGCCGGTGGGTTTCAGCCAGCCCAGGCTGTCTCCCCCCTGCGCAGAATCCCTCCGGGTGCCGGCTCCTTGCTCGCCGGCTGGCCCTGTGGCCGTGGGGCCGGCACCCGGGGACGCTGGCGTGCCGGCACGGGCTCTGCGTCGTGCCCTTCCCCACACCCCGCCTGTGTGAGGCGTTTCAGGGGAGAGAGGGAGGATCTGCCAGAGTGGGATAGCTGGAAAAATGGGAAAAAAGAGGCTGGAAATGTGAAGCAAATCCCGGGTGCTTTAGACTAGCGGTTTGTGAGAGGGGTGGGAGCCCCCACGGGACCCCCAGCGTCCCCGGGCTCAGCGGGGACACGGGCCGTGCCCCAGCCGCGCGCCGAGCCCGTGTGCGAGCGCGGGGTCTGCCTCACGCCTCTGCGCCGAGCAAATGCCCCCTTACCTCACGCCGTGGTTGGCTTCCCTAAATCCCGGCTGCGTTCCTCTGACTCGGGGGTACTTGCTTCTCTGGCAACGCAGGTCCTCTCGTCGGCTGCAGCGCGAGCCGTAGCGCGAGCACTCGCCTTTAAAATCATGTAAACAGTTGGAATAAACACCTTCTAACGTAAACGACTGCAGACACAGAGGAAGCATAGCAGTTTTACACTTAGGCAACGCTTATTTCTTACTTTTGTAATTACTCTTTATACCGATTCCAAAGAATTTTAAGCCAGCTCCACTGAAACACAAGCAAATGGTAACGTGCTAAAATAGCATTTCGGGACCCATCGTACAAACAGCGTTTCAAGACCTTTTTAAAAACACGCGTTTTCCTGCCGGAGACCTGTTGTAGGTGCTGAAAGAGAAAAAGCCTGGAAGGACAGGACCCGCCAGCTCTTAGCGGAAAAAAAAATGTTTCTTTAACCCTTGAGTTTGCTTTGCAGTCGGTTTTATTTAGAGCCAACATCTGCAGCGGAGCAAGCACGCACGCACGCCGCATCCCGGCCCGCGCGGGCTGCAGCCGGGGCCGGCGGGGGCCGGCGTGCTGGGACGGTCGCTCGCGGCACTCGCATACCCTTATCAGTTCTCCGTCCAACAGTCACAGTGCAGAAGCTGGGCTGGAAAAGTGATAAGGAGATGAGAATGGCCTCAGGAGACGTCTCCCCCCTAGAACGTCAGAATAGGAAACGCAAAAAGCGAGCTAGGCCGGCGACGCGCGAAATAAAGGGTAGGACATCACCGGTGGCCGCTTCTCTCCGGTCGGCATCGTCTGTCGGAGGCGGGGAGGCGACGGGGTTTTGTGCTGGGGAGGGCGGGAGGCGCCGCGCTGGGACGGCCGTGCGCGTCCTCGGGGCACCAGTGGCTCTGCCTGCGCGGCCGCCCCAGCCTGCCTGCGCTGCCCGCAGCGAGTGCCCGCGCCCCGCGGGCTGCCTCTGCGCCACCCCCCAGACACTCCCCATTCACAAATTTCATAACCTCAGTCCCCTCCCTGCGGGGTGGGACCGTCCCCCTCGGCCCTGCGCCCGCCGGCGCTGAGCGCGGCACCCCGGCCTGGCCGGGCGCGGGTGGGGACCTGCCCGCCGCCGGATTAAGCTGTATAAATCGTGGGGTTTCGGCTGGGCGGATTCGTCTGACGCTGCAGAAAGGCGCTGACGGCCGCCGCCCTCCCCAGCCCGCGGCTGCGGCGGTGCCGGGGGGACCGGGGCTGGGGGTGCCCCACTGCCAAAAGGCGAGAAAACCCCGCTGCGGGCAGCCGGGAAAGGTCCGTTACCCCGTCCCTGCCCGCTGCGCTGGCTGCCCGCGCCGGCTGCTTGAGCCCTCCGCCAGCGGTGCCACCCCGCCCCGTGCCCCCAGGCCTGTGTCACCATGTCCCCGCGCTGGCCACTGCTTCTCCTCTCCGGGCGATTCCTCCCCCTCAGCACACTCGAGGGCCGCAGCTCGAGGAGCGCACCGAGCCCGGTCCGTGCCGGTGGGGCGGGTCGGCCATGGGCGTGTGCCCGCTCTGCCCCGGTCGGGGAGGCCTGGGGGAGGCGAGCCTGCCGAGACGGCCGGGGGGCTCTGAGCGGCCCTGGCCGCCAGCGCCTGTGCCCGGAGCACCCCGGCCCTCCTGTTGCCAGCTCCGGCGCGGCCGCGGCTGGAGCCGAGGAATCCGGATCTCCGCTCGCCAGCCTGGGCATGTGTGAGCTCGTCGCAGCCGTCGAGCCAAGGCCTTAGCGAGCACGCGGGAATGGCCCTGCACCGGGTGCATGAGGGGACGCCGGGGTTTAACCGGGGAGCCTCCGCCGGCGCGAGTCAGCGGCAGACGAAGCCCCAGGACTCCTCCGGAGCTGCTGGCCCGGCGACGCCAAGCAGGTGCTCCTGGCTCAACCGCCCCGTGGCCAGGGTCCTCCCGTGCTTCAGTCACGGCCCTGGGCATGCCGAGGTGGGAGCGATGCCCCGGGCCTGGGGGCACCTCTGCACAGCTGGGCCCAGCCCCGGCGATCGCCAGCGCTCAGCGGTGGCAGCAAGCTGGTGAGTCTGGTCGAGCGGACGGTTGCCCAGGACCACAGCCCTCCACCACCCAGCACCGGGCTGGCTCGTGGGGACTCACCACAGGTACTTTGGGCTGAAATGAGGCCAGTACAACACCCACCGGCTCCTTGCTGGCTCTAACGGCCCCCACCGCCGTCCCCCGGTGCCAGCCTCGCCCCCGCCACGGTGCGCGGCTGGCATGTCCCCTGCTCCTGCAGCCGACCACGCTGCCGGCACAGCCCGTGCAAGTGGGGTTGAAGGCAGCGAAGAGGAAGGTTTGCAGCGAAGGGTGGAGTGGATAAAGCGGCCCTGGATGCCCCCCCCCTTCCCCCTCACCCACCGCTTCCCGGGGGCTTGGGCACCCTTTCCCAGGCCACGTGCGAGCTCAGGGTGACCTTCCAGATGGAAATGGACTTTTTCCCAAAACTGAAACTTTTGTCTAGCTCCTCCGTTGGAGAAGAGTGAGCTGTGGGAGCTTCAACACGTGCCTGCAGCAGGGACCCCAAAGCCCGTGCTCCCCCCGACCCTCAGCTCAGGGCAGCTGCATCTCCCAGGCATTCTTTCCTTGGTCCAGGTTTATTTGCTACCGTAAGGACGCAAGACGACGACAGCGCTGGCGAGCCTGCCCAGCGCTGCGGGGAGGCGGCTGCAGCCCGAGCTGCCCTGAGCTGCCCCTTCGCCCGCCCCGTGCTCGGCGGGGGGCTGCGCTGGGGCCGTCCCTGCGGGGACCCCCGGCCGCGGGCAGTGGCCGGCCCTTGGGAAGGGTGCGGGGAGCTCTGGCTCTGCTCGCTCTGGAATGGCGTCTGGTGAAGCGCCCGGGGCCGCGTTAAGCCCTTTTGCATCTGCCACTTGCCGCAGGCTCCCGGCATCCGGCGCAGGCACGCTCGAGAACCCGCGCACGTCCCGCTGACTCAGGAGCCTTCTCCGGCGTTCCGGACTCCCTCTGCATGGAAAACACAGCTGGGGAATGTTTCCACTGACTGGAGATAACAAAAGCCTGCCAGGGACAGGTAAACGTGCGGGCAGCACCCGGCATGCCAGTGGTGTGCCGGGAGCGCGCCGGGAGCACGCAGCTCCCCAGGCCCTGCTCCCCGGCTCCGAGAGGCGCAGGCCGGGGCTTTGGGCTGTCAGACAAAGCCACGCTCAGCTTCTGACGTTGCTGGAAGGTACAAACTGTCCCATTTAAAACATCTGCGAGGAGAGGAGGAGGGAGAGGAGACAGATGTTTCCTTGCGTTGTGCTGAGGCCGGCGGCACTGCACGCTGCCGGTGACGCTGCTGAGAAGGACCCTCTGCCCGCGCACCCCAGCCGCTTCGGCCAAGCACACGTTCAGACGGCGATCGTGTCCCGCCGCTGTCTCAGTTCCGCAGGACGGTCGCGGCACCGCACACGTGGGGACAGCCGTCCGGGTGCAGAGCGGGACCGGGGGGCCTGCTAGGCTGGACCAGGATAAACCGGATCAACAAACCTTCGCAGGCACCCGTGTGCGGGTGTGAGGGTCTGTGCCCGTGAGCACGAACGTCTAGGGTGATGCCCCGTCTCCACAGTGTCCCCAGGGTGTTTCCTGGAGAAATGGGGGCTTGTGAGACCCTGCCCCGATGCCAGCCCTGCCCTGGGACCAGCCGCAGGCTCTGTGCTCCCCAGGGCGGGGACCCCGTCCCTCGCCCCTCGCCTCTCGCCCCTCGCCCCTTGCCCCTTGCCCTGGCTCTGCCTTGGGATGTGCCCCCCCCACAGCCACCCAGATTTCCCCGGTGTGGGGGGGGTGTCACAGTGACAATGATGTCCCCACTGCTTTGGATGGCGGGAGAGAAGGGAGGGTACGACAAACCCGTGGCAACACCGAAAGGCCATAATAACATCCCACTGGCACAAGCGCCCGGCGCCCTGCATGGGGCAGAGCACGACCCGCAGCTTTTCCTCCAGCTGCAACAGCTCTTGGGATGTTTAGGAAGAGCCTCGTGTTCCGGGGTCAGCAGGAGGCTCGAGCCCCACGCCAGGGCAGCTTGAGTCCTGCGGCATCGCTGGCTGCACCGGCGGCTCCCACCTGCCCTGGCGCTGCCGTGCCTTGACCGGGTGCCACCGCCCCGGCACGGTGGGAAAGAGCGGCGGGCTCAGCCAGACAAAGCCCGTGGGACTGGCTGCGGCTGGCCGGAGCCAAGCCTTTTATCTTTGTGAGCGGCCAGTGGACAAGTACAAAAAGAAAGAGCAGCCCTGGGTCCCGTGTTGGTTTTGATGATTATGTAGCTGAGTAGCTCCAAGGGATGTGAACGTTTTGATTCAGAGTAAACAAGGCTCGTTCCCAAAATGAGTTTCTTTGCAGAAGCTGCTCATTCACGTTGCCGACGTGATGGCAGTGGGGCTGATGCCC
>NC_138588.1:529049-594918 GCF_964289735.1 Phaethon aethereus
CATCCTTTTAATATTTGAGATTAGTAATTGAAAGAGCTGCATGCAAAACTGTTTTCAGTGTGTCTTCTGCACCCAAACGCTTTCGTAAAACACCCGAAACCAGAGCCTGGAAGGCAGAGCGCATTTCATTGCACTGCTGTTCTGAAAGGGCCTGATCCTCCAGGTGAGGAGTCTCCCCCCCGCCTGGCAGCAGTGGAAGAAATGCGTGCAAGGTTGCTCCTAATTTTGCATTTGTGCTTTCTGAGAAGCTATTTCCCAAGAGCACTTTCAGCTGAAACGCTGCTGGTTCATGGCAGCGGGGCCGGCTGCAGTCCCGCTGCAGAGCACCGCTCCTGCGCCCGCGGTCCGAGGCGGCTGCGCCCCAGCAGCGATGCCGAGCTGACGCTTTTCGGGGGAGGCCGCTGCCCACAGACCATCTGCCCCCAGAGCTCTTCCCTCCCGCGCCCCTCTCCCCCCCACCAGGAGGGCTCTTCCTTCTTGCTGGGTCGGACGCCCGGGTCTGGTGCTGGGCGCCGGGGCGGCCGCTGCGCGTGCCCCGCTGCCCGTGCCCCAGTGTCTGGCACATCTCGGCTGCGTGGCACATCCATCCCCACGCTGGGCTGCTGCCTGACCGCGGCGGCAGATGGGCAGGTGCCGGCTCACTGCCTGGGAGAACTTCCCTGGGGGGCTGCGGCCGCCTTGGCTGCCTCTGTCGCTCCCTGCCCTGCTCTGGCAGCCCCATCTGCCAGGACCTGTTTCTGCCATCATGAGCCGCAATCGCTCCTTCCCTGCGCAGGCCGTCTCGGTGAGCCGTGGGTAACGCAGCAGCTCTGCTGCAAGTGGCGTGCACGCCGAACCCCAGCGCGGCCAAAGGGCTTTGCTCCCGCGGGTCGGTGACCGCGGCTGCGACGCTGCCTGCTCGGTGTGGCAGCTCCTGCCCGGGGCCGCGGCAGGGCTGGCGGGGCTCTGCTCCGTCCTGCCGCCGCTGCGGGGACTGAACTCGGCTGTGACCAGCAACGCTCAGGCTGCTCCTGGGCGCCAGGGACGCCTGTGCAGGTCTGGGGGTGGCAGCAGCGGTGGGGCGAGGGTGGGGGCAAGGGGTCCCAAAGCCCCGGCAGATCTGCGGGCAGAAGCATCTCTGGGGCTCCCGGGGACCAGATCCCGGCGGACCTGTCCGCACCGAGCGGGTGTCAGCCCAGGGCTCGCCCCAGCCAGATGCCAACCAGCCTCTCGGGGCAGAGTTAATGCACCCCCCGACAGCACGACACCCCCCCAGAACAGGCAGCGACCACGTCTTTACCCTGAGTACAAATCCAGCCTTTTCCCAGCAAGCCCGCACTCCGCTGGCACGCACCTGCGTAGGCATCTGTTTGGGAATTAGCCCCCTAAAAGCAATTCAACATAAATAAGCAGGAACAAAGCTGTGCTCCTGAAAGGTTTCCAACACAACCGAGGAAAATGCTGATTAAACACAGCTGGGGATTTTCTGCGGCACAGCGTGAGCCCGTGGTTTCGGCTAGCTGGGTCCCGGGCAGCCCCGGGCCAGTGGCACCGCGGGGAGGGGGCAGCGGTGGAGGGACAGCCGGCGGCGCGCGGAACCCTGCCGCTGCGGCGTGCGGAACCCTGCCGCTGCGGCGCGCGGGGAGCCCCTCTCAAAGGCTCTTTGCAGAGCAGATGCTGCATGATGAAAGGGAGCGGTGCACAAAGCCTGCACCGCGGCCGTATTCCCACCTCGGGAACGTGCGTGCGAGGGAGAGGAAATCGGTGCTGGGCCAGCCCCGGCTGCCGGGGCGCGAGCTGCGCGGCGAGGTGCAGGTGGAGCCAGAGCCAAGTGCTCAGTGGAAAGTGCCGAGGATTTGGGAAAAACATGTTTTTTCCATCACCTCCTACTCAGCTGTTTTAGGAGGAGAGCGGAGAGCTGCAGCTTGCTGCTTCCTCCCCCTAAAGCCAGCGAGCAGAGAGCCCAGCCTGCCCTCCGCAGCAGAGGGAGGCAGCCGGGGGAGATGATTCGCTCCCTTATTAGCCAGAGCGCGGTGGCTGCAGAGGGGTCGGCTCCTGCAACGTCCAGAAAACATGAACGAATTGGCCCTGTGCTCTTGAGCCCCCTCCCCGCTCAGCCCCGTTGTTGTTTCTCACAGGCAGGCAGCACCGTCATCGTTTGCAGCATCCTCCCTGACGGAGAGCATCAGGGCATCCTTTTTGTCTTTTAGCTTTCCAGAAGAATGAAAATTGAATAAAAGATCAAAGTTCAATGAACAAGAGAGCAGAATATTTCTGGAAAGCCCGGGAGCAGTGATTGCTTACAGCCCAGCGCACAGCGCAGGCGGCGGTGCCGGCTGGGTGCCGCTCGCCAGGCAGCGGGAGACGTGGGGCTGCCCCGCACAGCGGCGGGCAGCCCGGCCCGACCGGCGATGGCACTCACGGGGACAGGCCTGCCTCACGTAGGGGTCACCCCTGCCCTCGGGTGGTTTTTTAGAAAGCAAGATATGATAACAGAACTGGGTATCGCTGTGCGGCCGAGAGGCAGTTTTTCACAGATGTGAGGTCCCGGCCCCGAAACGGCGGCTTTCTGAAGAGCCTGCGGGGCCACAGCAGCTTCTCGGGATGTTAGACAAGAACTTGCTATTTTAGAGGGGGATGTAGCAGGCTGCTCATTTTCGCCTCTTCAGGAGAGCTCTTCCTATTTATAGAAAGCGGCGCAAATGTGCCATAAGCGCTGCAGGTCTCTCCGGCGAGGGAGACGAGCGAGCGCTCCCTGCGCTTTTCTCATACGGTCGTGGAATCACAGCAGGGTTTGGGTGGGAAGGGCCCTTTCCAGGCCATCCAGTCCAACCCTGCCGTGAGCAGGGACGTCCCCAACCAGAGCAGGGTGCTCAGAGCCCCGTCCAGCCTGGCCTGGGGGGTGTCCAGGGATGGGGCACCCACCACCTCTCTGGGCAACCTGGGCCGGGGTTTCACCACCCTCATGGTGAAAAATTTCTGCCTTATGTCTAGTTGAAATCTGTTACTTTAAAGCCATCACCCCTTGTCCCATCGCTACAGGCCCTGCTAAAAAGTCTGTCCCCATCTTTCCTATCGGCTCCTGTAAATCCTGGCCGGCTGCACTAAGGTCTCCCCGGAGCCGTCTCTGCTCCAGGCTGAGCCCCCCCAGCTCTCCCAGCCTGTCCTCCCAGCAGAGCTGTTCCAGCCCTCGGAGCATCGCTGGGGCCTCCTCTGGCCCCGCTCCAGCAGGTCCATTTCCTTATTACAAACAGATTTAAAGCGGGGTCTAATATTTTATAGGGCAAAAGAACATCTTCGCAATGGACCAAAATTACGAGAACGCGGTGCAATCACAAGGTCCCTCTGGTGACTTAGCGTTTCAGAGATACACTTCTTCCCTGGCTCGCATGTCATTTTGACTTAATTTCCTGGTCCAAAGCATCCTTGCCAGCCTCTGCCCTGCAGGGTAAACACGGCCAATCCCTCCAACCGCGGCCCTTCCGCTTCGCACGGCGCGCGGGCGCTGCTGCTCCCGCTGGGCTCTGGCTCTGGCTGCGCGTAGCGTCGGTGCGTGACACCCCGAGAGAGCTCTGCCTGCCCGGCTCTGGGGGAACGGGGTCAGGGCAGCCGGGGTGGGCCACGCAGGGAGGGCAGCTGCAGCGTGTCGGGCGGCGGCGGGGCTGGAGCAGCCGCTCCCGTGAAGCCCTGTGGGCAGGGCAGGGCTGCCCGGCCATTTTCCAGAGGGACCTGGACAAGCTCGAGGAACGGGCTCATGTGAACCTCATGAGGTTCAACAAGGCCAAGGGCAGGGTCCTGCACCTGGGTCAGGGCAACCCCTGGTATCAGCACAGGCTGGGGGTGAAGGGGTGGAGAGCAGCCACATGGGGAAGGACTTGGAGGCACTGGGCGATGAAAAGCTGGACATGAGGCGGCAACGTGCGCTCGCAGCCCAGAAGCCAACCGTGTCCTGGGCTGCCCCCAAAGCCGCGTGGCCAGCGGGGCGAGGGAGGGGGTTCTGCCCCTCTGCCCCGCTCCGGGGAGACCCCCCTGCAGGGCCGCGTCCAGCTCTGGAGCCCTCGGCACAGGAGAGACACGGACCTGCTGGAGCGGGGCCCCAGCAACGCTCCGAGGGCTGGAACAGCTCTGCTGGGAGGACAGGCTGGGAGAGCTGGGGGGGCTCAGCCTGGAGCAGAGACGGCTCCGGGGAGACCATAGAGCAGCTGCCAGGGCTGAGAGGGGCTGAGGAGAGGGACGGGGACACTTTTTAGCAGGGCCTGGAGCCACAGGACAAGGGGTGATGGTTTTAAACTAAAAGAGGGCAGATTTAAGGAAAAAATTTTTCACCATGAGGGTGGTGAAACCCTGGCCCAGGTTGCCCAGAGAGGTGGTGGGTGCCCCATCCCTGGACACCCCCCAGGCCAGGCTGGACGGGGCTCTGAGCACCCTGCTCTGGTTGGGGACGTCCCTGCTCGCTGCAGGGGTTGGGCTGGATGGCCTGGAAAGGGCCCTTCCCACCCAAAGACCCCGCGATTCCATGGTTCTCCATTCTGCGGTTCTACGGTTGCCAGTTGCTGACGTGCTGCCGGAGCAGGACGCGGTGTGCTCCCGCGCTGGGCGGTGGCCGCGCTGGCGGCCCGCGGGCCACCGGCCTTCGCAGGCAGGGCGGGCTGCTGCCTGCACAGCAGGGGGTGGTGCGGAGGCAGCGGGCGCAGGAGCGGGCTTCGGCACGTGATGCCGTGCAGAATGGGGTGACCGTGGGGCCAGCCCTCCCGGGGGGACCCCCACAACCACCCGCGTTCACCCCTCGGCCCCTGAGGGCCCTGGGGGGCACAGGCTGCCGAGCGGGCTCAGCCCACGGGCACTTCTCGCCAGCTACGGTGGGGACGGGCTCCTCCTCTTCCCTCATACCCATTTATTTTTGGCTCTCAAGTTGTCATAAATGATTTGAGCTCAACAGTTTTCAAAATTTGAACTCCAAACAGCTATTTAAAGCCTTGACAGGATGCAAGAGTGTATTAAAAGCTTATTTTTAGACCCTTTCTTAGCTCGAGAGGCTCGCTCGGCGGCAGCTCCGTCCCCCCTGCTTCCCACTGACTGCCTGAGACGAACCATAAAATCCCTCCGGCAGCCATCGGGCACGGGGGCTGCGAGGGTGCGGTGTCCCGGCTGGCCGCCCCCGGGGGGCACAATGGGCCCCCCCAGTTTCTTGGTGCCGACGGCTCCAGTCCCGCAGACCGGGAGGACCCGTGCGGGCGCAGGGTGCACAGATCCCCCTTTTTTGGGGGTCAGCTGTCACGAAGCAAGACGTATTTCTTTCAAAGAGGTTTTGAATCTGCCGGTGTTCAAAAGTTCTCGTGATTAATATAGAGATTAATTAGCATGTTGCAGATTTTAAAAATCCTGTTCATTAGAGCTTCACGTTGCTCAGTATCCCAACGCTTCAGGATGGAAGAAGCTTCCTGAGCAACACACGCTGCTCTCCACACACCGTTCAATTAAAACCCAGTTCGGGCGTATTCACCCCCCAGTGTCCAGGCGTGCTGTTGGCCCCACATATTTTATTCTCCGCGGTGGGTGACTATAGTTCTGATCCAGGGTATTTTTCAGCCCGTGCTTAATCAGTCATAATTCAGAGGTTTTCATAAGTCGCATACTGCACATGCCTAAGTGATAATGAGGTATTTCCAGGCTGAATCACCAACTAATGATTTACGACGATGATTTTGTTATTAAATCTGCAACCCCTGGCTCCGGAGAGCCGCGCTCGGGAGCTGCCTGTTTGCTAATACGCGGAGACAGTGGAATGCAAGCAGAAAATATTATGAACTCGTCATCTGAGCGCTGACATATTGATGTGGCACCTGCACCTGCCTGCAGGGTTTTCCAAAAAATGCTCGGGAACGAGCCTGACAGATCGGTTATTTTCAAACTCAGGCTGCTTGTTCCACGCACCGCAGCCGAGCTCGTGCGCAGCCCGTTGCAGCAGCTACCGCGAGGAGAACCTGCCGGCTGTGAACGCGGGACGGGCGCAGCGGGCGCTCGCTGCCTGCCCAGCCCGACCACCCCGGCCCCCAGCCCCGAACCACGAGGAAAGGGGTTTCGCAGGGGCTGGGCTCGCTCCGCGCCGTCCTCGCTTGCTGCGGCCGCGTTTCCAAGCACGACGGGTACCCGAGCGCGTCCCACCCGGGGTGGGGACCAGCCCGTCCCACCGCCCCGCGCCGGCGTGGCTGTGGCGTGTGCCGCGCACACCGGGCTGCCCAGCCCGGCCGAGGGGACGGGGCCGAAACGCTCCCGCCGGGTCTCGGTCTGCGCCGGGGTAGCCAGTGCGTCACGGCGGCGGCGGGGCGAGGTGCGGGGGCTCGGCCGCGGCGGCGGGGAGGGCCGCAGGGGGAGCAGCCCGGAAGGGGGTTTGTTTCCCACTAGCACAGAAACGCTGCCCCTCGGCTTTTCTTCTTTCTCCTGTCGTTTGCTGCTCCTTTCGCGGTTCGGCACCTGCTCCCGGGACAGAGAGCCGGGAGACACGACCACTTTGTAGGCTTCGGCAAAGCTGATGCCTTGGTGAAACAACCTGAGCTCTCCCCGCAGCCACTCTCCCTGAAAAGGTGCGCGAGATGGGGTTTTTGAAGAATTCGGTAAGGCTACAGTCACATGCAGCAGCCCAGCGATTTCTGTTTGTGGAAAAATGTCCACGGGGGATCAGGCAAGTGATGCATTTAGAGAGTTTCTAGCAAGAAATTGCAAAAACGCTTCCCCAGGGGCCAACGTAAACCGTGCTGTTAGTGGTCGTGTTTATTCATGAGCAAAACTGGCCATGGAACAAATGCTCTTTGCAGACGCTCTGGGAGCAGAGCAGCGGGTTGTACGTCCATTTGTCTCCCTGCTTCGCCTGTACTGGCTGCTCCTCTGCACGGGGAGAGCAGGTCCCTTCCCAGAGAGCTGGGGAGGATGAAGAGACTTACTTGGAGTAAAGTTTAGGGACGCGAGGGCTGGAACCAGCCGGATATTTCGGTTGTAGCAAGAACCCCTGTGTGGCCAGGGAAGTTTGCAAATGGACAGATACGGATGTTCCTGATTAAAGACCCTCACTCCGAGTCAGCTGTTCCAGGTGGTGCCTGGGGATTGTTTTGGTAAATAAACAGTGCCTCTGAAGATGCCACAGGTCCCTGCCATCCTCCTTGGTTTGCGGCCACAAAGTGTGCTCTGAGGGTGAATAAATGGGCAAGGGATGGCTGTGCACGTGAGTCGCCATCCTGCTCCTGCTCGGCGGTGCCTGGGTGAGCCGGCACCGAGACGCTGCCCGATCCTGTCTGATGGGCTGATGGTGTAACGCAAGTCCCCGGAGCAGCCCGGGGTGCGCTCGGCGAGGGTCTGGGTGCAGCGTGGCGGCGGGTGCTCCCGTGCGTGGGCACAGACGTGGCCGGCGCGCCGCTGCGAGCCACCACGGCTGGACTCCGCACCCCCGGGTCACCCCTGCCAGCCCGTCAATCGGCCGCAGGTCTGCACGTGCTCTGAGCCGCCGCTCCGCGTTTTTGGCGGAGCTTTGTCACCTGAAGACTGCCCGATGCAGGGAAGCTCCCACCCACTCGTGCCCCCTTCAGCACACGTGTGGGTGTGCGGAGCTCGGCCGGGTGCTGCGTCCCGTGGGTGCTGTGCACCGCGCTCGTCCTGCCAGCCCTGGGATCCCCGAGACCCCCTGGCCCGGGCACCTTCGCTTTGCCCAGCGTGCAGGCACCCAGGTCTGGCTGCTCTCTGCCCGCCTTGGCTACTGGTTAATTGGCACTTTCCTGGAAAGTGCAGAAGCTTTTCCAGCGGTCGGTGACCGCCCGAGGCATGCCGGACGCGTGCCGCCCCGGCTCGGGGCTCCTTAAGCCCTTGTGTACCGCAGCGAAAGGCGGCTTTCTGCCACGGCTGCTGGGGGGAGCTCGGCCCGAGCCCCTGCCCTCCCGCTCACGCTCCTGCGCCTTTCTTAGCTAGAACTGTTCAGCCTTTATGCTGCCAGCGGGAATCAGCCGTACCGCAAAACGAGATGCCCTCTCGCCGGGCAAGCAGCAGCCACCCTCCCGTTTTTTTAAAGGGAGTGGGGGACTTTCTAAATGGGACACGTTAATGCGTCGGTATGTGGTGGGGGAGGCTCAGACTGGTGCCCAGCAGCCGCTTTCCAGCTGCATGGTGACAGCGATAAGAGTCTCACTGCAGCCTGAGCGTTAAACGCCGGCAGGCAGGAATGAGACAAATGAGACACCACCAAAGCCAGATCACAGCTTGAATTCCAGAGAACAAACACCTTGAGGTAGCCGGTTACAGGCTCTGTACAGACAGGCAACTTGTCACAGCGCTTGATGCAAAGCTCTGGAAACCAGCTGTGTCCGGGAAGGGCAGAGCCGGGTGCTCCCGGGACGTGCACTGGCGCTGCCGGGGTGGGACCTCAGCGTGGTCCGTCCTGCTCTGCCAGCCTCCGCAGAGGGGGCGAGTGCCTGCGGTGATCTTCGGCTGGTAGATGACGTTTGCCCATGAGATGCAGAGAGGAGCTGCAATCATCAGCCAAAACGTCCACAGGGAAGCTGCTAATATCTGGCTGAGGAGCCCTAGGGCAGGCCCCCCGTAGCCACCGCAGCTTGCCCTGAGGAGCGGAGACTCCTCGGCACCCGGCCCGGTGGTGACGGTTCCTCGAGCCCATGGAAGTTTGGAGAGCGGGTAGCTGTGGCCAACATACCCCGCACTCAAACCCAGCTCTTCCCCCGTGCCCTGAGCTGCTCTGCTCCGGCACCGTCGGCTCCAGCTGCAGACTCGCCTTCTCCTGCTTCAGGAGAACCTTTTGTCCCGTGTTGCTGCTGCTGAGACCTGAGGGACTGACACCTCCCAGAGCCGGGGTCACGCTGTCAGGCTGGGTGTTGGCACCACGAGACGCTGCTCCCAGCAGCATGGCCTCCTTGCCACCAGCGCAGGGACAGCCCGGGGACACCCGCGCAGGGCAGCCCGTCCCTGCCGTGCAGGGGATGCCCGCGCGGGTCGCATCCTGCGCAGTGGCGTGGTTTGGTCTCCTCCGTGACCCTGAAGGACAGAGAAGTGCAGGCTGGAGCGCAGAAGCGGCTGCGTGCGCAGATTCACCGCCTGGGACGTTAGCGGAAGGGCTGCGTGCCAGCGGAGCACCGTCCTCGTGTAGATCACAGTTAGACAGAGAGGGACGGGAGGGTGCTGGCACTGGGCATCGGGGCTTCTGCTTGGAAAACAAGGAGGCACGAATTAGGCATTCTCATTTTAAAAAGCAGCTCGGGTGTGTTTTGCACACGGTGCCACCAAAGGGTGGTGGCAGCAGTTTCTAGGATCAACTTGGAGTCGGGGGTAGGCTCACGCGGAGAGGGGACGCAGCGGGAGCGGGCAGCAGGCTCAGGGCAGCGCCCGGGCTCGCGGCAGCGTGCGGGGCCGTGGCAAGCAGCAGCTGGCAGAGGGTACGGGGGCACGGCCTGCGCAGGCTGGAGGGGAGGGCGCAGGCGAGCGCTGGGACAATTTGGGAATCCCTCGCAAGCTGAGTTTCCAAACGTGACTCTGCAAGCAGTGCTCACGACGAGCCGGGCTGCTGTTCCCCCCGACCCTGCAGCCCGCTAAGAGCACAAACACTTGAACGGAAACTCTTGCGCGATGCCTCACGCATCCAAAAGCTCGAGCAGAGAAATCCCTGGGGCGAGTAAGTGCCGTAGCAGCATTGAGGAATGCGTCGTGACCTTCTCCTAACCAGCCTGTTTAAAAATGCTGCGTTAGCTTTGGCCTCGTTGGCTTTCTCATTTTCAAAACACTTGGTCGTGAAGGCTGGTTCACATCTGCCGAGGCCTCTGTTCTGATCTGGAGGTACTGTGGCAACCGGACAAATAACATGCTGTACCTGTAACGCAGGTAAAATCTGAGCTGTATTTTCCCCCCTCGCCTTCCCGGGACCAATTGTTCCCCCAGATAATGGTGCTGAGCACTGTGAGCTTCAAAGCAGCCCCCGAACCCCCGTCACTTCCCCACATGCCTGCGGCGGACATCGCCGTCCGGTCGCTGCCCGCAGGGACAGAGGGACGTCACACGGCTTCTCCTGTGTGGAGCTGGCTTCACCAGCTCAAGCATCCGGGGGAAAAGCACCTGGCAAGGTGCGAACGGGGTGGGATATTGCAGCTGGCTGCGGGCTGAGGCAGCGGTTCCGCACCGCGTGGAGATGCCACAAGTGGCCACGACATCAGCGTCTCCCGGCAAAATACATCGGTGGTCGCTACTGCCCGGAGGTAGCCAGTGGTGGGACCTGGGCAAGCGGCGGCGGCGCTGGGACACGGTGCTCCCCGTCCTGGGACACATTAACTCCTTCACAGCAGCCTTCGCGGCCGGGCTGCGCTGGCGCTCCGTGCGCGCTGCTGGGTAGGGCTGCTGCGGCGGCGCGCGCGGAAAACACACCAGGAATGCGTAATGAGATTAGGTTTGACAGCCCATCTTCCTGGGAACATCTGTGTGATCTGCAATGAAACGAGCTCAGCCGGCCGGAATTGCCGCTCAGCTACCGCTAAACCGAAGCGCATTTCTCGTGCCGGAGGAGTCCTCCCCCGTTCACCCCGCAGATGTGTCGGGGGCCGCTGGCTGCCGGCACCCCGTGCTTGGTCGGGATCGTGCTGCCTGCCCTCCCTGCGACTGCGGGCAAGAGGCCGATAACGCTCCCTGGTCCGAAAGCCCGGTCAGCGGCGCGACCGCGGGGCGTAGGGCTGCAGCCCGGCTCTGTTCTGGTTCCTCGTACCTGCAGAAGCAGCTTGGTTTGTGCCAGGGAGCGCAGGGCTGAGCTGAGACAGCACAAACGAGTCTCCCGGTCTCCTGGGTCTGTTCCCTCCCACGGTCACGCTGCAGAGACGAGCTGGAAGGGTTTCGGGCGAGCCCTGCCTGCCCCGCTCGCTGCCGGGCTTCGTGGCTGCCAGGGCACCCGGCGCTGGGACGGATCCGCCTGGGTTATTCTGGTCGGGGCTCCCGGACTCCGGCCCTGGGCGCACCTCCGGCGGCGGCGTCTGGCCGGGTGTCGGGGCTGCCGGGGGGCCGGGCGGGCAGTGGGGCCGGCTCTGCCTGCGGGGCTGCGCTGGCGGGGAGCGCTCCCGAGCGCGCGGCGCTGGGCTCCTCCGCCTGGGATCCGGTCGGACCAGGGACACACCCGGCCCTGGAGCCTGGGCACCATCCCAGCGGACCCGCTCACGGCGTGGCAGGGGTTTCTGGGAGACGGGACCATTTTGCCTGAGTAGAAATCCAGAACACAGATGCTCCGAGATCGTGTTTGTGGGGACAGGCAGTGGGAGATGACCTGGATGTGTCCTCGGTGGTGTTTGCGCAATATCCTGTTCCCTGAGGAGCATTTTCCCATTTTTGTGTTCTGTGTGGATTTTAGCCCCCGTTTTTAGCTGGGGAGAGGCAGCACGCACAGTGGCAGTCCGTCTGTCCGCTTCCCACGGGGGGACGGAGGGTGCTGCAGCGCGTGTGGGAGGGGGCGGGGGGACGGGGACGGGGGCTGCGGGGGGACAGGGTGTGTGTTGCAGGGGTCAGCCAGCTCCTTCTGCAGCCCCTGGAACGGCTCCTTGTTTTCTCCGGAGGCGCAGCCCCTGCCGCCCGGCAGAAAGCGGCAGCGGCGCAGCCCACAAAGGGTTACCGCGTTTCTTTAAGGATATTCCATTTTCTAACTCCCTGTCCCTACCGTGTTCAGTGAGAAACGCAGCGCTTTGGCAAATTTGCGTTGCTTTGTATCGTGCTGTGTCTTTTAAAAACTTTATCTGATGCCTAAAGGGTGCAATGATATTCCTGTCTGAGCTGCGGCTCCTGCAGCACACGGAGGTACTAGATTTACTGTAGATGCTGCTTTATGTCCTACTTGTTAGTGCTAATTTTGTCAGCAGGAACAATGCCTCCTCGAACGCCATGAGGCTGTGTCTGAATCCGTGAATGAGCCGGGGAAAACACAGCACCGTAGGCACCCCGGAACCGGCTGGCCCTGCGCTGCCCGTGTAACCGTGCATGGGAAACGGCATAAAATACCCTGGAAAACAGTCAGTGCCTGGGAAAAAATCTCTCAAGTGCTACTGAAGACGAGGCAGCAAGTGTTTCCCAGTCTGTGGTTTGTGTTGCGAGGGGTTTGTGGGAACCACTCGGCTCTCCCGCACAGCCCTGGGTTTTGGGGGTGGAGAGGGGACCCTGGGCACGCAGGGTGCTGGCGCGGCCCAGCCGGCATCCCGTCTGCGGCGGGGCCGGGAGCGGGTGCCGAAGGAAGAGCAAGACCAGGGCGGGCTTAGGAGGTGCTGCCCCTGCCCCCTGCCCCACGGTCTGCCCCACTCCGGCCGTGATCCTGGAACGGGCTGTGTCGGGGGGTCCGCGGGGTCCTGCCCCCCAGCTCGGGGCGAAGCTCTTGCCGCCGTCCCCCCCCAGGCTGTCGGTGCCTTTCTGGGACGCTCGCTGCCACGCAGGGCGCGTGGGGAGGGAGCTCCGTGGCTCCCCACGGCCGCGAACACGGGCGCTTAAAGGCTGGGGTCGAAACCTGAGGTACAAAGCCTCCTCTTGGCTTCCAGCTGCTCTTCAAAGCGGGCCCTTGTTTAGGCAGCAGACCAGGAGTTTGAGGTTGGTGGTTGTTTTGTGGTTTGGTTTTTTTTTTTGAGGCATTTCCCTGAAAAACTGGCCCTTGTGCACGGGGTCTGTGCTACCTGTCCCGCGCTGGCTGGCGCGCAGAAACACCGGGCGTGCGGGGAAGTGGGGTCCGGAGCAGGCTGGGCAGGAGCGGCGGCGGCGCAGCAGGGATCGCTGCCGTCACCTGCGGGCGACGCGAGCCGCAGACGCAGCCCTGGGCGGCTGCGAGTCATTGTCGCTCCAAGAGGGTCGTTTGAAGATCCGGCGCTCCTCAAACCGCGGAGACCCAGCTGCGACGCGTGGTACGTGACAAGCTGGGCTGGAGGGCGAACGCCAGCCCTCGCTCCCCGTCAGGCGCAATCCGGCATCGGTCTCGTCCGCTGACCCGCCTCTGACCTGCCGCGGGCCGCCTGCCCCTCCGCCCGTTCCCGCCTGCGGCGCGCAGCCGGCGGGGCGAGGGGTCCGCTCACCTGCGGCGCGGCGCGCGCTCGGGCGCGGCGGGAGCACGACAGCCGCAGTCAGTCCTCCCTGTGGTCCGCACGGGCCAGCCGCCAAGGGCAGGGCCGGTCCCGAGCGCCCGCGCGGAGCCGCGGGGCGCGGGGGGCTGGGGAAGGGCAGGGATGCGGTGGAGCCTCCGTGGGCCGTTAATGGGGGACGCTTGGGTGGGAGCCGGAACGCAGCCGGCGGCCGGGGGCAGGAGGGGGCCGTGGCCGTGCCCGGCCCCGCTCCTCGGGTGCCGCAGGGCGGTGCGGGTGTCCGTTCCCGGCTTGGTCTGCACCGGCTCCGCGCTGGGAAGCCGGTGGCTGGCAGGGAAGGAGCAAAACGGGGGGATTCCAAGTGACGAAGGCAGCGCTGGAGAAGGCGGCAGGGCTGCGCCCGCGGCCCCTGTGGACCCCCAGCCCCCGGCTGAAGAGCAGCCCGTGGAGCCGAGTCGCTGCCGGGGGAAGCTTTGGGGGCCAGGGACAGGGCGGGGGGTGCAGCCGCGCGGTCGGCAGCCCTGGGGCCGGGGGTTCCCGTGCCCGGCCGGACCCCCCCGCGGCTGTCGGGGGCCGGGACCCGCCGCCCGCTCTCAGGAGAAAAGGATGCACAAGGCAGCTTGCGCGGCCGGCGCGAGTCACCATGGCAACCGCGTATGGAAACACCGTCAAAATGGGTCAAGCGAGGGGAACCGAAAAAAGCAAAACTACAGCCTGGCGTCAATAAACGGTTTAGCTTAACGTTGCTGCTCTCGACAGCATTTCAGCCACGTCCTCGCGTCGCTCGTCGTGCGGCTCCCGCCCTGGAGCTCCCTGTGGGGCCTGGGGCAGAGCCACCCCCGGCCCCGGCCTCCCCCCCGGGGCGCAAGGGCACTGCGAGAAGTCTCGGTTTCTGGCGGTGTCGGTGCTGCCGTGGCGGCCAGCGGGTCAGTCCTGCCCTGCGCCCCGGCCGCGTCCTCCGCGCCGGCCCGTGGCTGCGGAAGCAGCTCCTGGGGCTCCCTCCCGGCGGATGCCAGGGCCGCGGTGCTGGGGTGGGGGATGCTGCGGGACGGGGTCGGTGCAGGGCCGGAGCTGCCCGGCGCAGCCAGACGCCGACGTGGTGAGCAAAGCCCCGCCGCGCTGCTGGGCCTCTCGGTTCCCTCCGGCTCGCCCAGACAGCCGCCGGCTCCTGCAGCTTCACCTGCGGCACGGACACGTACCGCGCGTTCGCCGCTCCAGTAAACAAGCAGCCACACGCCAACACGTACATCATCTCGGCAGCCCGTGCTGTCGTAACCTTTGTGCGAGATCCTCCCTCTATGGCTAATTAATTGTTAATAATGTGCAGCATGCTTGTTTTCAAAAAAAGTAAATTAATTTGTAAACCATTTGCGCTATTTTATCTGTCACTTAAGCTTCTGGGATTTGCAATTTTAATGCATTACATCAGTTAATCAAAATTCTCTTCCAGCAACAGTTTTAATTAAACCCACTTTCACTTTTTTTTACTAATTCAGTGCTGTAGCTGAAGGCTGCTAATTAGATCATGCTTTTTTTTTTCTTTGGTTTTACATTCACCACTTACATTACAAAGCTGTAAAAGGGAGCAGGGATGGCGGCAGGAGTCGTGCCGTGGAGTCATGCCACAGAGCCGAGCTGCCCGTCCCGGTACCGCAGCCCCTGCCCGGGGCGCGATGGCACCGTGGCAGGCGGCTGCGCCGGGGCGTTCCTGCGACGTGCGGGGCGCTGCCTGCCCGGGGCTGTGCCGGGCTCTCGCCTCTGCGGCCCCGGGTTTCTGGAGAAGGGCCCTGCGGCCGCGGGGTAATGCCACGGTGCTGAGGGATGTGTTTCCAGGAACCGCAGGACGTCGGCTAAAGAAAACCTGGGAGAAGGGCAGTTAAAAGCCAAAACATTATTTTTACATGTTTAAAATGTGTTTTGAAACTGTTAACACTGTGGAGAATAAATATTTTAGGAAAAAGAACCTGAATCTATTCAGGGCATGAGCGATGCGCAGGGACATGGATACTCATCCCGCTCCTAGCACAGCCCGGCCCCGGCCCGGCCCCGGCTCCCCGGCCCTGCGAGGGTCCTGCGGGTCCCTGGGCAGTGATGAGGCTTCGTGTGTGGGGTACATGAGGGGCCAAGCGTGTACCCGGCTGCCGGTGTGCCCAGCTCCGCACCCTGGGCACGGGACTGGCGAGAAGAGCCGCCCCCACGTGCGGATGCTGCGTCCACCGGCGCCGCACCGAGGCGGCTGGGCAACTTAATTTAATTTAGTTTTCCCGCTTCCAAGCGCTTGGGACACAAGTAATAGCCCCCCGCTTTGTCGCACACCCGCAGGCTCCTGCAACCTTGCGTTTCAAGGGGCACGCGTAACCCAGCCCGTGCATCGCCCCGTCTGCCGTCGCGCCGCGCCGCCGCGCTCGGCGCAGGCTTTGAGTGCGCGGGGGGGTCTGCTCCCCGTCGGCCTCTGGCAGAGTGCGCATGTTTTGCTACCTGCTTTTCTGCTATAAACGTAACCTATGGAGGTGGCAGAGGCACAGAGCAGCGCCTGCATGGCCACGTGGAGGGGAGAAAGGGGGAGTCCCAGCCCTGCGGCCAGCGGCTGCTCCCCCTTGGGATGCCACGGGTGTGGGAAGTGGCCAGTGGCCTCCCACCAGCCCGGGGAGATGGGCCGGGCCCCTGGGCACGATGGGTTTGGCGTTTTCTCCAGCTTGGGGCCCCTCTTCCAAGGAGCGGGAGCAGCCTGTGAGCCAGCCGTGCCGGCGGTCCATGCCAGCAGCACCGACAGCCCCGGGCAGTGCCGAGCCGCGTGGGGGGTCACAGCCCGGCCGGGGTCAGAGCCCACTGTGGGTGACCAGGATGGGCTCTGGGTCCAGCTGGAGCCACCTGGACTGGGATAGTCCCTTCCCTTCCATCAGCACATCTTCACCTCCCTGCCTTCCTCCCCTGGTACAGGCAGCTGCCGGCTCCCTGCCGCCCGTGTGCCAATCTCGGCGAGGCCCTGGGAAATGTTACTGCACCGAGTCATGTTGGTCTGACTTCGAGCCGAGCACCATGACGGCTGTGCTGCTCCTTGGGAGGAGAAGAGTCAAGGCTGGATCCATCGCGAGGGCTGTATCCGTCCCGAGGGCTGCATGCGTCCCGAGGGCTGTGTGGGTCTGAGACAGGGGGTCTGGACTGGAGGGGATGGGGCCGGGGGTCTCCTGCCCTCCCACCTGGGTCTCACCTACACCTCTGCTTGCAGCAGGACAGAGCAGGAGGCTGCAGATCCCCAGAGAGGAGCAGGGATGCTCCTGGAAGCCGTGCGTGCCCTGGGGAGCACCGGTCCCTGTGGCCGTGCAGCCCTCGCCTGCCTCAGCGCCTGTGCCGGGCGGTTCGGCTTCCACCTCCCGCGGCAGGAGCGTTTCCTCGCATCGCTTCTGCGGGCGCCTGCCCCGGCACTGCGCCTTGTCCCCCCGCCGCAGGCGAGGGGCTGCCCCACCCATCCCCCAGGTGCTCCTCTCCCACCGCTGGTGCCCACGCTGCCATCACGCCGCCCCTCCGTCGCCCTCCTGCCGCCCCCTCTCCTCGCCGGGGGGGTTTCCGAGGCGCTGGCGACGGCTTTTGCCCAGCTCCAGCTCTGCAACAGGCGCTGTGGCCGCCGCCGCCACCGAGGCGCAAGACGCGTCGCCTTGCCGAGCGTCGCTCGCTGCGTGGGGGACAGAGCGCCACGACGCAGCCGCAGGCAGCGGCCCCCGGCCGTGGCCTGTGCCGGCACCGCCAGCGCCGGGGCAGCCCGCGGCCCCTGCGGCTGAAGAGCCTTCACCCCCCAGTTCTGCAGCCGTTTTCTAACCGAGCAGGGGTCCAGGAGCAATCCGCCGCCTGGGAGCAAGGTTGCTGTGGATGAATGCGTTCCGCCTCACTGTTAAAGCAGGAGCAGCTTTGTCAAATTATGTGCTGTAATTGCAAAAACCGCCCAGAGAGCCGACATCATACATTTCTTATTACAGACACGGCTCCTTCTCTTTCAGCTGAATTTCTAAATCCATCCCCAAAACAAACAGCTCCGCAGCAATTGACACCTGATCTGTTATTCAGATTCACCAGCGATATCTGCTCTGACAACTTGCTAACAAGCCTCCACGCCAGCAGTCAACAGCCGGAGATAAACGGCTCTGACAGGCCTGCGCCAAATTAGCAAATGTAAATGCAATCCCCGCCGCCGCTCTGGATCTACGGCAGCCTTTTCGTGGCGGAGACAAGCTAAATATACGACTGCCTTTGCAAGCGGCGCCGCGTGTTTGCAGCGTCTTTGGGCTCTCCATCCGCCACACACCTGATCCCCGGCGCGCTCCGGCTGCTGCCTCCCGGGGCAGCCGCGGCACTGCGGGGTGCCCAGGCCGCGGCTCCCCTGGGGCCGGCGCCGCCCGTCCTGGTGAGGCCGGGCCAGTGCCGAGCCCGCGGCTGTGCCCCCTCGGCCCCCCGCTCCGAACCCAGAGCAGACCCAGCAGCTCACGCCGTGCCCCGCACGCCACGGGTGGCAAAGGCCGTGCAGGGTTGCCCCATCCCTCCGCCAGCCCGCGCGGCTTGCCGGGAGGGGGTCTCACCCCCCAAGGAGAGCGTTCCGGCCCCGCCGCCCGGCCCTGCCTGGCCGCACCCCGAGGCTGCTGTGGGGCAGGCGAGGTCTGGCTCCCCGAGGGCAGCTCCGGCAGCTCCGTCGAGCCCCACGCGGAGCCCAGTGTCCCTCCCTCCGCGCTGAGGGGCACAAAGGCACCCGCCGTCCCGCAGGGGCCAGGGCGCCAGGCAGCCCCGGTATCCGTACCCCCAGAGCATCCGTGGAAGAGCGGCAGCCCGGGGGACGAACGGCTCCCGGGAGCGTCTGCCCCCCGTGGCAGCTGGGCTCTGCCCGGCGGCACGTGCCGATTCAGGACGTTTTGGGGTCCTTTCAGCCCGTGCTCGCAGGCAATGCAGCCGGCTGGACAGCTGGCCCTGATCCCAAACCCGGTTTCTCGGTAGGTATTTTCTTCGCTCCACTCTTGGCCAATCGGGTTTTTATCCCCTTCTTTTCTAAAATGCATTTTAGTTAGCCGAGGTGCAGAAATGCAGGGGTCATATTTACACCTCCCCGCTTCTGTTCCAGTCCTGTTGTTCCTGCTAATTGTGTGTACACACAGAGATGGATCCAACGGGTGGCATTTGGCATCCAGAAGATTTTAAACTCAGAAAATGGAAAAAAAATTAAAATGATGACAAGCTTATTTATTTGTGCAGCCAATGCTGCCAATTGCCGTGTTTTAGAGGCATTTTTTGCCATTTACTGAAGTCAGTTGGAACAGAGAGACAAAATCCAACGTTTGTGACATCTCAGACAGCTTGGAAGGGCTCCTTCAAATGCAGCAAAACTCAGCAGGCTTGACATTTGAAACTCACTTATTTCACTGCCAGGCAAAACCTTATGCCTTTATACTGTATTTTTCCTGCTGTTCTTCAGCGTAGGAATTCCTACTTTTTCTGGTTTCATACCATGATGAACAGACCAGCTCGGAAAAAAGCCCCCTCTGTTGTAATAATAAAATTGGCTTTGAAATAGCAGAAATCTGGTTCATCCATGTGGTTCCAGGCTCAGGGGGAGCTCTTGGATACCCACACGCCTGCTTTGTTCCTCGCCTGTATCCACCAGCCACGGGGGTGTGTGCAGTCATTATATCACTGTTCGGAACACCTAAAACACATGAAATGTGAAATTTTAAAAGACTGATGTTTGGCTTTTCAGAATTAATTCATGTACTAAATAATAATCTCTGAAGTGCTGCCATACACATTCATGGAAAACCCTTCCCCCGGCGTGATGAGAAGCTGTACTTTAAACGCTCACAAACTCGTGCGCTGCTGCTATCCAAAATCTTCCGCTTATGGGAGCTGAGCTTTATTTTTGCTCCCCTCGCACCTCAAACCGAGCAGCCCGGGGGACTCGCTTGTCCCAGGTCCGTTCCCCCTTGCTTAGAAGTTGCCCTTCATGGGTTCAGCCCAGGGCCGACGGCGCAGCAGGCGTCTACCGCTGCAGTGGGCGGATGGAGCGGGCACCCTGCGCCCCCGGCACGCCGCCCTGCCGGGGCTCTGCTCTCCAGCCGCTGCCCGGCTTTCTCCTCCTGAGACCGAGACGGACCCTGCCGGAGCAGCCCCAGGGCCTGGCCTGGCCCCCCGCTGCCTGTGCCTGGGCTGGGATGCGCTCCCGCCGTGGGATGTGCTCCCGCCGTGGGATGTGCTCCCATCATGAGATGCGGTCCCGCCGTGGGATGCATTCCTGCCGGGGGATGTGCTCCCATCATGGGATGCGCTCCTGCCGTGGGATACGCTCCCATCGTGGGATGCGCTCCCATCGTGGGATGTGCTCCCATCATGAGATGCGCTCCCACTGTGGGATGCGCTCCCACCATGGGATGTGCTCCCACCATGGGATGTGCTCCCACCGTGGGATGTGCTCCCGCTGGGCGATGTGCTCCCATCATGGGATGTGCTCCCACCAGGGGATGTGCTCCCATCATGGGATGTGCTCCCACCATGGGATGAGCTCCCGCTGTGGGATGTGCTCCCATCATGGGATGAGCTCCTGCTGTGGGATGTGCTCCCATCATGGGATGAGCTCCCGCTGTGGGATGTGCTCCCATCATGCGATGCGCTCCTGCCCGGGGATGCGGTTTGAGAGCAAGAGGGATGCCAGGAGCAGCCTGTAGCCCAGCCATCAGCCCCCCCCGCGCATCCTCCGTCCCTCTTCTGCTTCATCCTTTCCCTTCCTTCACTTTCCGCCCACGGCATCGCCTTCCCCTGCTCTTCTCTATCTGGGTAATAAAGCAAAAGACGAAATGAGCAGCAGCCCATCCCAAAACAGTGCCCGAAAACAGACAGACACCAGAGCAGGGGGGCTCCCACAGACCCCAGCACCACTCCCCCCGTGCTCCATAGGAGGCTGTATGGTGCCAGTGGGAATAACGCTCCCCTCACCTCCCCCAGCCTGGGGATCCTCTCCAAGGGCTGGGGGCAGCTGGCAAATCCCGGGACACCTTGTAGGAGGTGCTGCCCTCACTGGGGATGGTTTCTGAGCTATTTTGGAAGCGATGCTGGAGTTGCACGTCTCCTCGCTCACGGCATTATCCCCACCCTGCCTGGGGGAGCATGCCGGGAGCTTTTATCGCTGTTGCCAGCGTGGAGGTGGCCAAAATGGTCCGCTGGCTTTGGGCAGCCGCTTGCAGCATGGATGGGGGCTGAGGGAGCACGTGGCGGGGCAGATCCTGCACCCCCCAGCTGGAGGGACCTGCTGCCCTGCCTGGAGCTGCCCACGGGCTCCTGCCTGGAGCTGCCCACGGGCTCCTGCCTGCCGGCAGAATCAAGGTTAATACAAGGTTCCAGCGTATGAGCACCCGTTCTTGGCCACCGCTATCGAAAACAATTGCAAAACCGGCGGGGAAGGCAGCTGCCTGCCCTCCTGCCTGCCTTTAGGAGGAGTTTTTTCAGGTTAATGAGTCTGTGCAGGCGACGAGCCAAGAGCTGGTGCCTGAGGAGCAGGAGTGGGGCCAAGCCGGCTTTCGGCTGGGAGCTCCGAGCCCCCAGGGGTGAGCGTGCTCCGCAGCCACCCCCGCGGGGAGGGAGCGGGGAGCACCCGGGGCCCAGGACCCACTGGGAAAAACCCCGGGCTGGGGGGTCGGTGTGTAGAGCAGCTCCCAGCAGCCCACCGGGAAGCCCCCGGGTGGGAGCTGGGTGCTAATTAGCCCTCATTAGCAGTTGACTACCAGGTGCATTGGGTGACAGAAAAGGAAGGGCAGGCAGCGCTGATGTGGGTGTTTCTGGGTCATTTTTAGAAATAAAGGGGGATAATGCTGCTCAGTTTGTGCTAGTGGGGGTTTTGTGAGCCCTGTGCTGTGTCTGAGGGACCACCCAGGCCACGTACAGCTGGTTCCCCGTGGAATCTCTCGCCACAGCTCCGGCTTCAGCTGCCTATGCAAGATGAACAGGCAAAAGAGCGAATTTCTCTCCGCGGTGATTCCTGCTCCCCGTCTCCCGGTGCAGCCTCAGCAGAGCCGGGTGGTCACAGCGCTGCGCGTGCCTGCCGAGGACGCCGGTGCTGGGCGAGGCTGGCGCGGTAGGGCAGGCGCAAATGTGCTGCTCCCTGCTAAAGCTGGTGCCAGCCGGGAGCCATGCCGCTGCGGCCAGCAGCCCCGTTCAGCCTTTCTTTTTTTTTTTAATCTTTTTAGTCTTTTTTTTTCTTTTTTTATGAGCAGAATCATTGCTGCTGAAGTTCCCAGGTTATGTAAATGCTGGTGGGGTGACCGCGTTGCACAATAACCGGGCTTGTTTGAACACATGTTTTGGTTCGGAGCGGTACAAAGGCAGGCACCTGGAAACAAAGCCGCCTCGACAGTGGGCTGTGTTGGAAAGCAGCCCTTCGCAGGGACCCCGGGGCTGGGGGAACGGCCGAGTCGGTGTGGCTGCAGATACTGTGGCTGATAAGAGCTAATGCAGCCCCACGCGCGTGAGGAGCAGCCGCGTGGAAAAGGCTGGGGGGGATCCGGCCTTTGGGCTGTTACTGGAAAGCGGGTCTGATTTCCGCCTCGGACAGGACGCCTGTGAGCGGGGAGGGGTTGGGACAGACCCATGGAAACCTCCTGAAGTCAGAGTGCTCCCGAGCCGGGGTTCAGCCTGGGCAGCCCGGCCGAGGGCCAGCGGCAGTGCGGTGTCCTCGCGTCCCGCCCTGGGGACGGGCGTCCGGGCAGGAGCACGCTGCAGCTCCGTGAAGAAGGCGGAAAGCGTCTCACCCCAGGGCTGGGAACCCGGCCCTGGCTCTGGCAGGAAGAGTGGTTTGCCGGAGTGGATCTGGCCGGGAATGCAGGGGTGCTGCCACCTCCCGCGGTGGGAGATGAACCCAGGGCTCCCCTGGGGCTGACTGTGGGTCCTGGGGGAGGGAGGGGGGGATGCCTCGGGCTCTGTTGGATTTGGGACAGTCTTGCTCGTCTCCCAGAGCTGCGTCTCGCTGCTGTTGGTGCTAACTAGGTCACGCAGGACAAGCCGTACCTGTCCCCGTGGCAGGGCTCGGCGAGCGTCGCACACCGCCGGCACCGAGGGCGCGGGACCGGTGACTCATCTGAGCCGGATCATCCGCGAGGACAGCGGCGGAGAGGGGCTGGGAGGGCGGGGGGCGGCCGCCCGCACTGGGGGCGATGCTCTGCGCGAGCCGTTCACCTCGCCCGCGTAGCAAAGCTGGCCAGGACGTCCACTCGTCAGACTCCCAGGGACCCCTGGGTTGGTCACAGGGGGCTGGAACGGTGACACAATGCCCTGAGCCCATGGCCGGATCCAGGACACCCCAGCAATTGTGGTGGCAGCACCCCTGAGCAGAGGGCTCTGTGCTCCTTGCTAGCGTGCGGCATCACGCCTTGTTAAACGGCATCTGCTGGGATCGTGGGCGAGAGATCACCCAGCGTGGGGGCTGCCTCTGGTCCCTGCCCCTGTTCCAAGCAGGGCAGCTCCCGGTTGGAGCCAGCTCCTGGCTCGGGTCAGGTGTCAGAGCTCGGAGCCCCCCGGGGCGGGATGGAGGCTCCCCAGCACCCCGGCCATGCCGGCTGGTGGGGATCGCTCCTGCGGTGCCCGCGGTCCCTCGTCCTCCGCTGCGCGCCTCTGCAGAGAGCCTTCGTCGCGCCGCCTGCGCGCTCGTTAAGACGGCAAGCAGATCCCCTTCAGCCCTCTCTTCTTAGCACCGAGCAACGCTTTTGCTAAGAACGGGAATTCAGCTGCGTTAAATGCCAGCTCACCGTATGACTCGGGCAGAGGCGAGGCGATGAGGATGCCAGCCTTCAGGCCTTGCTCCAGGGAGAGCCCCTCTTCCCCCGCGCCGGCTCTCCTCTAGCGAGAGCGACGCGATGAGCCGCAAACCCCGTGGGGCACGGGGCCGGCGAGGGGCTGCGACGGGCAGCCCCTCCTGAGCCCGAGCCCGGGCCCAGCGCGGCTCCGCGGGAGACCCGGCGGCTGCGCGTGCCGGGGAGGGAGCGGCCTCTCGGGGCGGCGGAGCGGGCGGCTTTGGCCCTGCCAGGGTGGTTGGGCTGGAGGAGACCTCGGCCCCGCGGCCGATCCCCAAACTGCCTTGGCCGACGGCCCATCTGTCCGCCAAGCGCCCGGCGTGCCGGCAGCTCCGACGGCTTTCCGTGCCTTTGGAGCCGGAGCTCTCTTGCTGTATTTTCATCCCGTTGCTGCTTGTCCTCGCCCGGCGTCTTCTGCGCGCGCTCCTCGGGCTGGGGAGGTGAGGGAGCCCGCGGTGGGGTGCGCCAGCCCTGGTCCCCGACCCCCTCGCTCTGTGTCCTGGGGAAAAACCCTCACTCCTGCGGGGATAATGCCACCGGGAGCAGTAGGATTTGGTAGAAAATTCCCTCTTTCAGAGGCAATCGATTTGGGTTCCCCCACAGCCCTGGTTTCCAGGCACCGGCGGCTGCTGGGAACGCTCTCCCGGCGACAGAAAATCTATGGCAAAGCGGGCAGCCTGATGAAGTATTCATGGGGATTTTTATCATCGGTTTTCACCCGCTGCAAAAAAGCGATCTTTATTTTTAGAGAGCTATGGATACAGCAGTAATGTAGGAAAAACGCTCTATTTCTCTTCGAGCCGGCACATGTGACAACCTGGGCCCGCGGGGTGTGTTGGAGAGGGCTGATTTCGGAGGGTCTGAGTGACCAGGGTGCGTGCTGGGCCCCCGTGCGACCTCACCCCACCGACAGCAGCTGTGCCGCAGCGTCGCCGCCGACCCGGCCGTGCAGGGACAGACCCCCCGGGACGGCGGCGCGGCACCGGGCTCTGCCAGGTGGTTTCTTGGAGTGCTGGGCGATCAAAGTGCATGGGTGTAACGCAGATGTTCCAGCGTCTTTGCCCAAGGCAGCGGAAATTATGGCACTAAAAGCACTTTTCAAGTCTATATACTTGAGTTAACTTTTTGGCAGTGTTCAGAAGTTGCTACGGGGCCACCAGGCACCGTCCCCTGGGCGTTTTGGGCGCTCAGGGAGCGGGGTGCAGGGGACGTGCGCCTGGGACCGGTGAGGGGGGATCGGTGCCATGTGCTTACGGTGAAATAAAAGCGGCCACCGGGGTTAAAAGAGCTGGGTGAATGAAATGTTTGAATAACAGAGTGGAGAAAAATGATGACGTTAATTAGACACCTTCTTGTTGAGAGAGATGAGAGCTGTGCTGGTGCTGATCGGTGCCAGGCTGGCACCACAGGACCCGGCGCGCCCCGCGGCGCTGCCACCCGGCTCGGCCAAAGTCGGGGCTTCGGCGAGCCACGGCCATCACACCGGCGCTGGGCAGCGCGCTCAGAGAGCGCCGGTCCAGAAAGTAAACCCGGCTGCCCGAAGCCCAAAACGCTCCTGCCTTTCCCGTCCCCCCCTCTCGCGGGGGAGCAGGAGGGGATGTGTGCCGCCATCAGCTCCCCAGCGCGGCGCAGATGCCTCGTTGATCTTACACCACGGCAGCCGGACAAGGCTACGGGGGCCGAGAAAAGCAAGGAACAACGTGACTCTCGAGTGGTTCATTAATCCATTTGTCTTCATGGGTGAGGAGATGCCCTCGTTAGCGGGGCCGGGCAGGCGAGGGGGCCCGGGAGGGCGGCAGAGGTGCAGGCAGCGTCCCCGAACTGCAGGCACAGAGATGCTCGTGGCGGCTGAACGGGGTGCGCAGAGCACTGGTGACAAACCCACTCCCCGTGCCCCGCTCAGCCGTGCCCGCGGAGGTCGGGGGAGAACAGCACCCGGCCCCTGCACAAGAGGTGCTCTGGTTTTTTTAAGGATGTAAGGCGGCAGGTGATGCGTTTTCCGCGAGGCAGCGGTGTGATGCGTTTCACTGGGGTCTCCATCGCTGCCGCAACGCGGTCCCGCTCGCTGTGCTGGTGGCCGGCTCGCGTCTTCGCTTCCGACTCCAGCAGGGCAGGCTGACCTGCTGGGAAACAGCTTTTTATGGGGTTTTTGCTGGCTCACCCCTCCAGCAGGCCGTCCCTTTGGGTCGCTGCAGGGGGAGCAGAGGAGGGGAGCGGGGCTGGAGACCCCCCGCACCCCCTGCTGTGCCAGAGGGCAGACCCATGGAAAGCGATGGCTGCGCCCCAGGGAGCTGCACCCCGAGCCGCGGCGGGGCCGGCGGTGGAGCGCGCTCAGCGCCGGCGCATGGTGCGGCGACAGTAGCAAGAGCCAAGCCCGGCCAGGCTGCCTGCACCGCGTCAGCCTGGCCCCAGGCTCAGCAGTAGCTGGTACCAGACTCCATTAATCAAGAATTAAAAGAGGGTAATTAAGGTCAATGGAGTTCCTTTTCTGGCAGCTGGATCTGGTAGCGCTGGTGAGGGTTGCGGTGGGGATGGGAGCCTGAGCTAGTACAGCAACAGCACGGCAGGCTCTGGTACAGCCGTCAGGGGCTTGGGATGCTGCAGTCATGGCCGTGTACGTTAAACGGCTCAAAGTCACTGGTGGGTCGGTCCTGAAATGTGAGTGGAACCGAGGAACCCGCTGGAACGGGGCGGTGGGGCCTCTGGGGGCGAGGCTTCCCACTTGCCATATCCAACGCCTTTTGCCAGCGACCTGAGAACTGTTACTACCAGGCTTTGCAGCTGGTGGAGCACGCGGGTGGAAGGAGCGGAAAAGCGGGTTCGAGCAAACCGTTTCCCCTTCGGCTGTGCCAAGACCAGCTCCTGCGTCTGCCGACGGAGAAGAGAGAGGAGCCGCTGACCGGGGCTGGGTCCCCGTCCCGGCGGGAGCTGCCTCGGGGGGGGCTGAGGCTCGTGGGGACGGCAGCAGGGACGGGACCCAGGGCACCGGGGGTGTGTGTGCTGGGGGAGCACACGCTGTCGTGAAGGTCGTCTCGCTCACATCCACTGCGAGCACCCTCGGACCGGTGCCTCTTTCTGGGGTCCGCGTGTGGAGGAGGGTATTGAAAACTTGGAGTCAGCTTAGAGAAGAGGGTTGAGTCTGATTTAAAGGGCTGGGGGCGGAGGCTTGGATCCATTTACTTCCAGAGAGACAAGCGTGGGTTGAGCTGATCCAAGAAAGTACTGGCAGCGGGCACCTCTTCGCGCTGGAGCCGGCAAGGATGGGAGAGGGCTGGTACCTGGAAATGGTAATCAAACAAACCGACTCATGTTTCCCAGTTAATTCTGGATTCATTAGAACAACTGAACAACCTGTAATTGATTCTCTGCTGCCAGCTTGAGCCAGCCCCGGTGCTGCAGCCCGGCCGCTCCCGCTGGTCCCGAGGCGGGAGAGCCTTTGGGTGGCTCGGATTCACATGATCGCAGCGTTCCCGTCCGGCTCGCTAATCCCCCAATCTGCCTCTGTCCCGCAGAGAAAACACAAGAATGAATCACATCTGATTAATTTGCCTTATCCAGAAGAATGTCCCTGCATTAGCAAATGTTTTATTTGTTTCTATAACCAACATGAAAACATCCCCAGAGCCCGGCATCTGCACCCGTGGTGGTGCCAGCCCCCGGCAGCCCGCCTGGAACGCGCTGTGGTGAGCGGGTCTGGGGTGAGCCCAGATGGGACATTCTCACATCTGGCTTGAAATGATCTTAAAACATGTTTATGAGCCAGCCGGGCTCGGTCGCTGCCTTCCCTGGTGTTTTTCTGCCGCATTTCCCCCGTGGGCACTGCTCGCTGCGAAGTCTGCCCGGACCGCACAGAGATGTGCTCTGTCAGCAGCAGATGTTTAATCTGATTAAAAATAAATCTGTCACTCTCCTGTGACTGATGAGAACCTGTTACAGCAAATCCCACTGCAATGTGGAACTGAGCAGCGTGTGCCAGTCTTCGGTGCCTTCTCCTGGTTGAGCTCCAGGGAAGGTTTTGGGTCCCCTTGCTGCGGGTCTCAGGGCAGCTCCGGGGGCTCGGTCTGAGCAGGCGTTAATGCCCGTTTACCGGCACGGCTGCAAGTACGGTCCAGCGGGGACCCGGCGACCTGGGGCCTCCCCTCACTCTGCCCGTGACCCCCCAGAGGACCTGGGCAAATCCTTCTGTGCACCTTCTTTGTGAGGTGAGGATGATGATACACGTGTGGCTAAAACACACCATGGAAAACGCGGGACAGATGAGAAGGAGTCCCCGCGTCCACAAGTGAACCAGCTCCGTCCAGCAGCCAAAAAACCCCGCAAACAGTTGCTGAGGGACTGTAACAACGGGTAAAACCTTACCCCTGCTGGAGCGAGGGTCTGTGGCCAGGAGTCATGGTTTGGGCGTGCGGAAGGCGGCGCAGCCCGCAGCAGGGCGGGGGGGACGCGGGCACCGGTGCAAAGGCACGGCAGACGCGGGTCGCGTCTCCGTGGGACAGCCCCGAGGCGGGGAGGCTGCTGCGGGCAGGCTCGGAGCCCTGCCCGCGCCCGGGGCTTCGCACGGCCCTCGGTGCTGGTGGGTGGGATTCCTGGTGCAGGGGCTGGGGGTGGCGGGGCTTTGCCGGGGGCTGTGACGCCGACATCGCCCTGCTAAGAACAGGCGGCTAACGGGGCTGGAGGCTGGCACGGCACTCCAGAGAGGGAGGTCTCTGCCCTCCATCGGTGGGTAACAAGCTGATTAGGCCCCTGAACGATGGAGACGTGTTTGGGGTTGTTTCTGTTCCGGGAAACGGGAGCGGTGAAAGGACCCGGCTCGGGGGGAAGCACAGCAAAGCCGCCATCCCTGCTGCAGCAGCTTCGGAGGCGCAACCCGGGGGTCCTGCCTCTGGGAGGTGGGGTCCCACCGCTCCTTCCCTCTGAGCTGGGCTGGGGTGAGGCAGGTCAGGCTGGTGCATTCCCGCGTCGGGAATCCGGTGGGTTCTCAACAACGGACTCAAATTCCTCTTCCCAGCGCGGCGGCGAGCCCCTGCACCCCTGCTAGTGGGAGCGGCCCTGGCCCCCGCCGGTGCCACAGCCCTGCGAGCCGCTGCAGGGGCAGCGAGACCCGGCGGGGGCCAGGGCCAGCAGCTGCTGCGGCGTTGCCGGGCTCACGAGCCCGTCCCTGCGTGTGCTGCTGGGAGAGAGGAACGGACACAGCGTGTCGCTGATGCATTGCAGAGGCGGGTACGGCCGGCCGCGCGCTGCCTTGGGCGAGTGCCAGCGCGGGTCGGCGAGGCTCATCTCACCCAGCCCCGGGCTGCTCCCTCGCCCGCGGCGCCGGCTGTCCTGGCCGGGCGAGGGGTGCCCGGCGACGTCGGCACCTTTCACCGTGCCGTCTGCGGCTGCGCCGCGTGCTTGGGGAAGCGCTGTGGGGGGGAGAGCCGGTGCCGCAGGCCTGGAAGGACCAGGCAGCACCCTGGGGTCCGCTTCCCCCAGCCCCTGGGGCTGAGCGGCACCGGGCTGGGCCCCACCGGCCGAGGGGGATCCGGACTGGGCGGGGGGCATGGCTCTGCACAGGGAAGCCAGATTGCCCCGTCTCTGCAGCACGAGGGAGTGGGACCTGCTGCAGCCTGCCGGGCTCCCCACTTGCTGTGGGTGGCGTGGGTGATCCTGCCTGGCCCTGGGACGCTTCCCCGGCCGCTGCGAACCTCCATCGCTGGACTGCAGCCCCGCGTCCCGCGGGATCTGCCGCTGGCTGCCCGGGGAGAGGGAGCTGCTGCAGGAAGCTGGCCCCAGCCGCTGGACCTCTCCGTCCCGGGGCCGTTTGTGCCCCCGCACCCGCACCCTGCCGTCGGGGCTGGTCCGTCCCTCCAGCCTGCCTGGGCAGCCGGGGGCTCGCCCGGCTCCCTTCTCCGAGCGCGGCCGCGGTGCTGCGGGAAAGCCCTGCCCTCTCGCAGCACTAGTCCCGCAGCGGTGCCATCACCCTGGCCGGCTGCTCGTGCACGGTGCTGGTGGACGTGGGGCACTGCCTGGCAGCCGGCGGACGCGCACAGGCAGCCGGCGTCGTCGGGCTCTTGTTCCTGTTTGCGGAGCCCTGGCTGCAGCGCGGCGTTGCGAGGGATGCAGGAGGGGCCACGTAGTCGCTGCGGGCATCCCCACCGTGCCCTCGGTGCCGATAATCCCACCCGCCCACGTAAGCGGCTCATGTGGAGCGTCGGTCGGTACCTGTGGTGTTTGCCACGCAGTGAGCAGGGAACTAACTGGTTTAGCAAATGACACTCGTGTCCTGCCCACGGCCGCCTGCGTCGTCTGGCGTATTTATAGCGTTGTCTGCTATCAGGGCTTGCTTCACCCACTCAAACCAAGTCTTGTGGCTCCTGCATCTCCTTAAACCATCGTCTCTTGGCACACAGAGGAGTGCTTTGTCATCTTCCAAATCTGCTGGTAGGGAGACAGGGAGAAACACTTTCTCCATGACAATAAGTAATTAATTGCTTCCAGAGAGTCAGTTATGAAATTCTTAATTAGAGATGGGCTGAAGTGTACGATAAGGCTAGGCAGAAGCTGCCCCGGCGGGGCTGCTCCCGGCAGCACCGGCAGCAGCTGCAGCGTGCTGGCCTTGCTTCCTTGGGCTAATCCCGCTGGCCCTGGGGATTACACACCCAGGCACGGCGCGTCCAGCCCGGGGACGGATTGTCCAAGGTGATCCAGCCACGCTGGCAGAACCTTCTGCGCCGGCACACACGCGCTCACGCCGAGCTCAGAGACCCGCCTCAGTGCATCCGTCCTCAAAGCTTCTCCCTGGTACCTGGCTGCCGACACCTCTCGCGGCGGTAACGCAGCTCGGCTGTCCCAGGCTTGGAGGGGGCTGAAAAACCCTGGCCTTAATTTTCGGGTGTCTGAAGGAGAGCAGTTCCCCCAGACCGAGTGTGCAGAGCTGCTCTCCAGGGTGGTTGCACCAGGGGTTTCACGGCAGCCTTGAAGCACAGTCACGGGGCAGGCTGCAAAAATGGGGTTAGGTAGGAGCCCAGCCCCGAGGTCCTGGCTGCTGCCCCTCCGTTTGCACCCGCGGCTCCGCGCTCGGCTGGCTGAGCGCAGGCTCCGGCCCTGGCTCTCTGCTTTGTCCCAAGGACGGATGCTTGGGCGCTGCTTTTGCACCTTCTCCCTGCCGGCAGCGCCCCGCGGGGAGCAGCCCAAGCCCTCCGGGACGAGTCTGCCCGGGGTGTAGGCAGATCGCAGGCAGAGCTCTGCCGTTTTCTTTCCTCCCAGCTCGGAGCGCAGAGCTCGGTTTTTGAAAGTGTCCAGGGGGATGTCAGAAATGGACTTGGTCAGACCTCCTTTTAGTGCCGCTGAATTAAGGTCTGGTGTGCTCTTGAGGGACGGGTGGACGGATCGGAGCCCTCTTCAGCCTTTCGTGAAAGCAGCGAATTGGAAAAAACCCCTTTTATACACATATCTATAAATACCCTATTCTGGGGACGTGTGTGAGCCTGCTGGGACTGGAAGGATGCGCTTTGTCAGAGGTTTGCCAGATCCCCTCCCACGTGGGGCAGCTCCATCTTCTCTGAGTGCTGGCCAGATCGGGCCGTGGGCTTTCTACACCCCCCACGTGTGCACGTATGCGCGTGTACACGCACACCTGCGCGCACGCACGCCGGCGCGCGCTCGCGCAGCTCCGGGGCTGCCGCAGCTGTCCCGCTGCAGAGCCTGGCTCTTCCATTCTGCTCCTTCCCTGCTCCCGCGCTGTCACATTTAACACCTCATCAAGTCTTTAATTGTTTGTTTACTCGTTCTTCACTAGCAAGATGCAATATTAGTTCAGTTAGAGAACAGAAAGTAGCACACTCCTCCTTCAGAGACCCGGGCTCAGGGAAGGGTTTAGCGCCGGGTTTATTCCCTTTGCTCCCGCCGCAGCCGGCCCTCACCCCGCGGAAGGTTCTCGAGACCGGTACCCCTGGGTGGGTGCAGGCCGCCCAGCGCCAGGCGTGGGCAGAAGAGCTGTGCGAGTCGGGGGGCTGGGGAGCATTACATTTCGGCTTAGGGAAAGTAATTTTGTGTCCCTGTGGCAGAAGCTTGGAGTAGCACGAGCCCTTCCCTTTCACCCCAGTGTGGTGTTAACTCTGAAACCTAATAAGGGAAAATGTGCAGAGCTATTCCATATGCAAATGCCACTGTGCCACGTGCTCAGGGGGGTAAAGGGACAGCTTTAGCCTTGATCTGTAGGATGGCAAGAGCTGCCATGTGTGCACCCACGAGGAGACGGGGAATCCTGCTGAGAACGGCCTCCCACGCAGCTGAGCAGCCAGCCAGCAGGCACAAAGGAGCGGCACAGGCACCTTGAACGGGGACAAGCTCCGGGTTGTTGCAGGAGCCTGGTATAACTTGAACGTTATTTGCTTGTTTGCTAACAGCTGTCTTCTCCTGCAGCAAATGTCCAGGCGTCTAGAATACTCCATCATATTGCTGACAAAACTGAAATATGAAAGCGTGATTTTAGTCCTCCTGCTCATTAAACGTACCCGGGAGTTACTAACGCTTCATGGCTGCGCTGGCAGAACCCACGGGTTTTCTGAGTTTCTCACAGAACCAGAAATGGGGATTTCTGCTCGCACCCATCCTGTCGCTGCCGGGGAGCCCGGAGCCGGCACTGGAAGCCGGGGAAGATGCTCCACCACTCCTTGCGCTGCCGCGCACGTGTCCTGGTTCTGTCCTGCCCGCGGAGGGCGAGGTGGGGCAGCGAAGCTGCGTGGCTGCGTTTGCTCCCGAAGCAGCCGGAGATGCTTATGGGTCCCTTCCAACTTGAGGTAGTCTACGATTCTATGCGCTCATGCTGGTGGCATCCAGCTCATTACTGCTGGACCGAACGTGGGGCCTGGCTTGTCAGCTCTGCTGCAGCAGCATCTCCCTGCCCTGAAGTTTAGCCGATAAATAGGATGTTTCACCCCACACCGCTGTCCGTGCTGCGGGGCTGTGCAGGTTCACGGGAGCCTCCTCCATCCCCGCTCGATGGGGATGCTCTGGGAAGGAGCCGTGCCCACAGCACCAACACCAACCTTTCACGTCCCAGCCCTACACCCCGCCGCGCTCGGCCAGCACACGGAGGCGTTACGCCCGTGGGCACCTGGGGTCCGAGCCCCTGCACCCCCGGGGCAGGGCAGAGGGGTGCTCGCGGAAACCTTGGCTCCAGTGCAAATATCCTGCCAGGGACACGGCAAACAGGCCTGTTAGTAGGATTTTTTCCTTCCTGGCTTAGCACCACGACAGCGTTTCGCTACCAGTGCTGCACGCCAAGCAGCCCAGCCTCGTGCTGGCTGTGCACCCAGGGACCCCTCACAGGGGCCGGGCGCAGCCCGGGGTGCCACAGCTCCGCGCCCACCCGTGGGGCTGCTGGACAGAAACGGCAAGGAACGGCAAACGTGCCCTCGCTGCCCTGAATACGTGATACAGGAAAAAATGAACCCTAACCAGGAAATCTGTAGTAAGCATCATTAAGAAGCGCTTCCATTTATTGCGTCTGTTCCCCACCCTGGGACAACGCCCGGTTCAGCCCGCAGCTCGGGGCTGCCTGTTCTCCCTCCAGCTCCCATCTGCCTCTCCAGCAGGTCCTCACGGCTCCAATCCGCAAAGGAGCCCGTAGACTCCTGCAAATGATGCAGCGCTCTGGTACCTGATCCTCTGCCTGCGGGAGGTTTGGCAGGGGCTCAGCGCTGCCAGCAGCACCCGGGTGGGCCGGAAGGGAGAGGGGACGATGCAGGGGAGGTTGCTGCAAGGCATCGCCCTCCCTGGCCATAGCCGGGGCGTCGGGGTTTGCCCGCTTGGTGCCCCCGCTCTGTGCCACCTCCTGCCCTGGGAGGGCTGAGCCGCCGGCACCGCAGCCGTCCCCACCGTGCTGCTGCGCACCGGAGCTCGGGAGAGCGCAGGAAGAGACGGTGCAGGCTCTTCACCTGCCCCGGAGGAGCCTGCCAAAGCTGCCACCACCACCCACTCCTCGTTCCCGGAGCCGGAGGGGCCCGTGTCCCTCCTCCCCAGCCCCAAAGCCAGGGATGGGGCTGCTCCCTGCCCAGCCACCCTGGGCTGGCACGTGCCGGGGTGCTCTCCTGGGACATGGGGTGCTCCCGTGGGATGTGGGGTGCTTCTCTAGGGATGGGGTCTGCTCCCACGGGGATGCTGCATGCTCCCCCGGGATGCGAGATGCTCCCCCGGGGATGCTGCATGCTCCCCCGGGATGCGAGATGCTCCCCCGGGGACGCGGGGTGGTTTCCAGGGGATGCCCAGGGCCCTGCTGCAGGGCTGGGGGTGCCGTGCACAGGGCTGCTCTCGCCGTGCAGCAGCGGCTGGTGGTGCCGTGAGCCGCAGCGTGGAAATTGCCCGTCAAATGCAGAGTAATAAAGTCAGGCACAGGGTGAGTGGGGATGCTTGTACCTGAAAATACTTTGTACCTGTAGGAATAGGAAAAGCCTTTAAAAGTCTGCAGCTGTGATTTCAGGGGAGGTTTCAGTATTGTTGTGTCTATCATGTGGCAAATATTGTGTGTAACAGCAGGGACCCCTGGCCTGTGAAGTACAGGATCACAGAAATGTATAAAATACATTTTAGCTCTAATACATTCAGAGAGGCTTGTAAAGCACTCCAGTTTGTCTCAGAAATGCCTGAAAATAACGTTCGGTTACCAAACCACTGCTGTACGTGCGCTGAGTGAGCCTTCCCGCGGCAGCTCGGGAAGCCCAGCGTGGTGCGGCTCTCGACACAAATTGCCAGCAGCAGCAGAGCTCGCGTCCCCGGAACCGCCCCCCGCTGCGCTCGGGCGCCCGGCGCTGGCACACGGTGCTGGCAGCGGCTGCGTGTGTGGCAGCCCCAGTCCCCGTGTGGGACGCAGCCCCCGCGGCGGCGGCTGCGCGTCCCCTGGGAGCTCTCCATGGAGATATTAATGATTCACGTTATGCGGCCGCAAACCGCTGAACGCGGGGCCGGCCATGAGCAATGCGAATCCTCCTCCAGCCCAAGGGGCAGCGGCTCGGGGTGCCGCAGCGGCTCGGGGTGCCGCAGCGGAGTGCTCGGCGCCTCTCCCCTCTGCCTGACCCTGCCACGGGACAGGGACAATTTTTGTCTGTGCCAGGGTCCCTGATGCTCCTGCTGGGCTGGGCAGACGCCGTCTCATTGTCCCAGCAGAGCAAGGTGGCACCGGGGACGGCCGAGGCCAGCCCGGACACACAGACCCGGTGGGGACCCACGGCACCACGGCGCAGCCGAAGGCAGCGCCGGGCTGGCATGCCCAGGGGACATCGCAGCCAGGGCCGCCGGGAGATGCGCCGCCAGCCTTGCAGCACCGGGCAGGCGGGGCTCATCCCAACGCCACGGTGGCCCCAGCGGGCACGGTGGGCACCGTGTCACCTGGCCGCGCTTCAGCTGGGGCCACACTGGTTGCCCAAAGGAGACTGTAGCTTCCCGGGGCAGCAAAATGATTTGTGGAGAAAGCAAATCCGCTTGGGCTGGGGGATGAGGCGCCCCATTGGCACTGAGGGGCCACGCACCCGCCGGCACGGCCCGGCGGCAGGGTGACGCCGAGGAAGCCTGGGGGCACCCAAAGCCGGGCCTGAGCACCGGGAGATCTCCCCGGCCTCTGCTCCCGGTCTGTCCCGCACTGCACTCCCTGCTGCCGAGCCGCCAGGCCCGGAGCTGCTGCCTGGGCTGCGCAGACCCCCCGGCAGAAAGCTGGCGCGTCTCTTCCGCGCTGGGCAGTTATCCTTGCTGGCAGCTTCGCCGGGGGGTGAAGCCCACCTCACCGCTGGGCTTGGCGGCCTCGGAGCTGCTCCCTGCAAAAGCGGGTCCCCAGCAGGGAAAACGCTGCCGTGCCTCAGGCTGCTCTGTGCCCCTTCCAGGAGGGGAAGGACCGCGAGCGGGTCGTTCCTGCGGGAACGCGGGAAGGCAGCTCTTCTCCCTCTCTATCTGAGGCGACGAAGCTGGCACCCGCTGCACGACGAGGAGCGAGGAGCGGTGCCGGCCGCCCTCCCCGCGTGCTCGAGAGCGAGCGAGAGCTGCTGGCGTAAATTACCACGTTGTCATCCGCGGCACTGAGATTCCCAGAGAATAGCTGAGCGGTTCAAAGGGCTGCTGAAATAATTTTGCGCAGCTTAATAACAGTCCTTAAGCTTTCCCTTTTAAAAATGTCAACAAATACGTGATGCCCACAGCGTGGCTGACTTGCTGGCACCGGGGGTCAGGTGCAGCCGGCCCCTTCCTGACACCCAGCGCAGAGAGTTTAGTTCTAAATGACAAATTAGCCTAATGAACTCGCAGCATCTTCGTGCTGGTGAGGAGCCCTGATCTATGCATCTCTCCCCGCTACAGCACTTCACGCAACTGTCACTCCTCCGTCTGCTCAGCTCCGGCGCCGGGTGGGTGCTGGCGCGGAAGCGGGGCGAGGTGAGAAGGGACGTCCCTGCTGGTGGCGGGGCCAGTGGCATTCGCCCTGCCCGGCACGGCCGCGGCCTGGCGAGGTGGCCGGAGAAGGACTCGGGGGGCGGTGGGGCTGGGGCCCCGCTCTGTCACCCACTGGTGCCGCAGGAGTTCCTGCTTCTGGCCGAGCTCCAGCTCCCGCCAGCAGTCACCCATGGGGTTCACGGGGCACCTTGTCCCTCCTGGAGCCCAGCACCTTCCCAGGGTGACAGCGTGGTGTCCCCAAGGCACAGGCACACCCTATGCCACGCTGTACGCTGACGCCAGGGTTTGCCCAGGAAGAGCTGCAGCTTCCCTGGCTCAGCTGAGGGAAGGAAACGTGAAGGGAGAACCTGGGAACAGGAGGAAGAGGTTATGGCTGGGATCACGGATCTCCTGTTTCCCTCATCTCCCCATTCCTCTGGGCAACTGGGACCAGTGGGGCTCAGTCTGGGAGAGGGGTCTCGGCTCCCCAGTCAGCCCCATGCACCACCAGCACCAGCACCGTGCCCTGGCCAGGGCTGTCCCCAGGCTGCAGGTTTGTGCCACCTCCCTGGCACCCCTCCTGTCCCTGTCCCTGTCCCTGTCCCTGTCCCTGTCCCTGTCCCTGTCCCTGTCCCTGTCCCTGTCCTGCCCCTGCCCTGCCCCTGTCCCTGTCCCTGTGCTGCCCCGTCCCTGTCCTACCCCTGTCCCTGCCCCTGCCCCTGTCCCTGTCCCTGCCCCTGTCCCTGTCCCTGTGCTGCCCCGTCCCTGTCCTACCCCCGTCCCTGCCCCTGCCCCTGTCCTGCCCCTGTCCCTGTGCTGCCCCTGTCCCTGTCCCTGTCCCTGCCCTGTCCCTCTCCTGCCCCTGCCCCTGTCCTGTCCCTGTCCCTGCCTCTGCCCTTGTCCCTGTCCTGTCCCTGTCCTGCCCCTGTCCCTGTGCTGCCCCTGTCCCTGTCCCTGTCCCTGTCCTGTCCCTGTCCTGCCCCTGTCCCTGTGCTGCCCCTGTCCCTGTCCCTGTCCCTGTCCCTGTCCTGTCCCTGTCCTGCCCCTGTCCCTGTGCTGCCCCTGTCCCTGTCCCTGCCCCGTCCCTGTGCTGCCCGGCACGCACAAAGCACTCTTACATGCTCCACCGCCGTCCCTGAGCTCACGCTCCAGGAGGGCAACAATTTCCAAATCCCTCACGGGCTCCTTCAGCCAAGGAGTCAATGGGCAGCTCTTACCGGCGTTTAAGTTCTGCAAAGCCTCTAAGAGCTCACGAGTAGCAGGGGAAATTACCACAGCTCGTCTGGATTGCCCTCCTGGCACGCTGTTCGTCAGCGCGGCGCGGCGCAGCCCTGGCGTAAAGGGCCCTTTACGGCCGCTGAGCACACATTGCGCTGCAAACGCTTGTAAGCCAAACGGCTTGTGCCTGTGATTCACACATCCAGGAGCAACGGGTTATTCCTCGCCGGAGCGCTGTTCTGGGCACTTACAGCTCTGCAGCTTTGCGTGGACATTATTTGCATTTTTACATAATATTATGAGTTGCCTTGGAAAGAGAGAGGAGGTTGCTTATACTCCATCGCGTTTGTGGAGAACCTCTCTCTGCAGGGCTTGTTTTCTGGTTTCACCAGCCACTGAATAGTGAAATTCAAAATAGATGAAGTGCCTGATAGGTTTCCAGAACCATTTGCTTTCGAAAAGGGATTTATAACATGGTCGGACAAGATGCTTTTCCCATGTAAACGGCTCGGCAAATCCGCCTGCATCCTATCGCTTATTCCCAGGCGTGGTGCATGTTACGGCTTGAAGCCGAGCACCGGGCAGTGCCAGGAGCGGCCTGTCCTGGAGCCTGGCCAGCGGCCACCACCTGAGGAAACCAAACGTGGCAATGCCGTGGCTGACACAGCAAGCACAGTGCCAAAGCAGGAGGGAAACGCCTGTGCAAGGAGGAGGGCGGCTGCGCAGAGCTGCGGCACGCCGAAGCTTCACTTTGGTGTTTCCACAAGAATCTCCCGCCAGCCGCTGCGCGAGGAGGCTGCCAGTCTCCCCAGATCAGCGCTGCTGGGAAGCCACGGCGGCCCGTCTGGAGAGCCCCACGCGCAGCGTGCCACCGGCCCGCGACACCCAGAGGCATCCTGCGCCCCAGGGACCTGGCGACCGCTCTTCTGCGTCCCAGCCTCGCAGCAGCGTGGCCGCCCCTGGCCGGGGCAGGCGCTTGGAGTCACAGAATCATTAAGGTTGGAAAAGACCTTTAAGATCATCAAGTCCAACCGTCAACCCGACACCACCGTGCCCACTAAACCATGTCCCGACGTGCCACGTCCACACGTTTTTAGAACACCTCCAGTGATGGTGACTCCACCACCTCCCTGGGCAGCCTGTTCCAGTGCCTGACCACTGTCTCAGTGAAGAAAATTTTCCTCATATCCAAAATTAGGATATTTCCTCATATCCATTGTGTGGGTTTGCGGGGATACCGAGAGCAGGGGACCAGCGCCGGCCCGGGGCTTCTTGGCGCCCGCCTGCTCGGGCAGGGCAGCCCCTCAGCACCAGGCCAGCAGAGCCAGAAGCCACGGGTGCAAATGGAGTGAAAATGGTGTGAAATAAAGTGCCGCGTCCAACTCTGCCGATGCTGGTGTATCGGAGAGGGCACTGCCTACCCCGCTGTAGCGCTGACACTGTGTGTGCACGGAACAGATACCTCCTTGTGCTTTGAACATCTCTCCTCTGGCCTGCCATTGCCCTGGCAGCATTTCTGAGCACGCGAAGGAAAGCGCACCGGAGCAGTGCTGGGAACTGGGCAACGCTCAGGGGCACACTCGAGAGTGGCTCTAAACGACGGTTTAGAAACCTTTCGAATCAGGTTGCTTAGTCCTGTCCACCGATGACCTGCTGCACCACCAACTCTGCCAGGGTGCCTTGGAAGTAAATGTCAAGTTACTAGTCCTGCTCCTTCCAAGTTTGCAGCTAGGAATGGGAAAACTTCGCTTTTGCACTAGAGCCCGGGGGGTTTCGCCTCCTTGCCACCAGAGAGCCGAGCCCTCGCGCCCGCGGAGCTGCTCCGAACCCCGCGTGCCCCTGCGCAGCCCAGCCTGCCCGGGACGCAGGCACGGCACGCGGCGTGGCCGAGACCTCCCGGGGCGGCACATGGAGCACAGCGACAGCACAGCCGCCGGGCGCCCGCTGCAGCTCCATCTTAAGCACAGGTTTAACTTGCTCAACCAAGGATGGGACTTTCAGGCTTGCTGGTGTGATTTAGGAGCCTGAGCCCATGGACTTGACTTTGACTACAGCTTGTGCCGATTCCTTTCGGAAAGCCCAGTTTGGGCAGAGTCCGAGATGCATTGCATCCCCCGTAGCAGTTGGAAGCACATCGCACACATACCACAGGGACAAGAGGAGCTCTCGGGGGGCACGAAACGAGCGTCCACGCTCAGCCCTGGAAGTACGCACGTGCCCGGCTGTCAGCGCCCGGAACAGCGCCGTGTCCGGGGAAAACATGCGTTAATGACACAAGCGTCAGCACGTGCCCCCCCGACCCGCCTGGGTTGATGCCTCCGAGCCTGACTGGATAAAACCGCCCTTCACTCCCCGCTCCACGCGAAGGAAAGGAGTTTGTCGCCAGAAGTCCACCCTCCCGTTTTCGGTCTCTGCTGTCAGGCTGGGAGCTGCTCAAGCAGCGTCTCGGCTCTGCCTCACCAGCTGCCTGCTGGCTCTCCCGGCTGCCGGCAGCTTCCCGTGGGCGGCAGCCAAGCCCGGCCTTTACGGGAGAGGCCGACCGGGAGCTGGGGGAGCTGCCGGTAAATACCAGCGCCCACATTACCCGGCGGCGTGTGGGGAGCCGGCAAGGCTGCTTTTTTTTGTTGTTGTTGTTGTGCACATGTTTAGCGTCAGCATCTCAGCCAGCGAGATCCGCTCGGCGGCCCGAGGGGCCAGCGAGCATCTGAAACCCCGGGGGGAAGGAGTGCAACAGGCAGCAGGTCTGACCATCAGACGAGCCGCGTAACACCCCGGGGAGCAGGGCTGTGCTCCCAGAGCACCGCTGCAGGCAACCTCTGCGGGGGTCTTCCCAAGGGCCTTTCGCCCGCGCCAGCCGGGTACGGCGGGTGCCGAGAGCCAGCCCTGCGAGGAGCATCTGCGCAGGGAGAGGGGGAAGCGTCCGCGCCGCGGAGCGAGGACGTCAGCCGTGGGCGGCGAGCCGTCGGCACACGGCCCGCGCGCCCCGCCGGAGCTGTGCGTACGGGGCGGCAAACGGCTTCTCCCATCCGAGCTTGAAAGAGGGAGGGGAGCGCAGGGAACCGGCCTGGGAGGAGGCTGCCGGCGTGCAGAAGCGCCTGCCGCCCGCCGGGTCCGTGTGAGCCCCGCTCACGCAAGAGGCTGACGCGTGGGCTGAGAGCAGCCAGGCCCGTGGTTTCCACGGCTGATTATTTTGGCACGGAAATCACAGGCTGCGTTCCAGGAGGAGTCAGCGCACAGCAAGAGGCCTCGCGCCTGCCCGGATAGCGGCGCGGGACGCGGGGACAGGCAAGTCCCGGCGCTGTGGTGCTGAACGAGCGGGCGGTTTGCCGAGACACCCGTCCCGTGCCGCACCGGCGGGTCACAGCTCGGCCCGCGGCTGCGTGCGCAGACGCCCACCGAGCCCCGAACACGCCACCCTACACACGGGTGCTCTCACCCTCCCTCGCCTGCCTTTACTGCTGGCTCAGCGGATGCTCTACCCTGCTCCTCCAGCCCCCGTCGCAGCGTGTTCAGAGCTGCTGGGAGCAGCAAGTCTCTGCTGGTGACCGTCCCGCTCCTGGAGCTCCCCGGCTGCCCCTCTGCCCCCCGCGGACCCCTGCCGCCCTGCCCTGCCCGCTCCGAGCGGCGCTCCCGGCCCCCCGGCTCTCCCTCGCCAGGTGCCCGGTGCCCCTCCCCGGGTGTTGCTGCAGTAACTGCTCCTGCGGCGGCAATTCCACTCAAGCCCGGCTTGGCGCGGGATGCCCACGGGAACTGCTTCCATGTTTACTGAACACTTAAAAAAAGAGAAAAGAAACCACTGCAATTAAAATACTTGGAAACCCCGGGAAATCTTTACTCTGGACAGACCAGCAGCGGCAGGTCTGGCTCTTCTGTGTGGCGGCGCTCGGGAGAAGCGACGAAGGCTTCACCTCTGCTTTCCCAGAGCAGAAGGGTCACGCTGCAAACGCCTTAGAACTGACAGAAGCAAACATCACATGCAAAAAATAAACCTCCCTTTGTTTGAGAAATCAAAGTTTCTGTATTTGCTTGAGCCTTGCAAGCTGCCAGCTATTTTTTCCATTATTCTCCGTATCATCTAAGGGGAGTCCAAGCTAAACCAACACTTATTTGGGGACCAGAGTCCAGCTGCCCCATCTGGAACTGACTCCACCATCACCAAATGCCGCTTGTCCCCGGTGCCGTAAGCGCTGCTGTCCTCACAGCAGCCTGCTTGCGCCGGCAAGGCAGCGGCAGGCAGCGGGGACCCTCGCCCCACGGGCAGCAGGCACACGGTAGCCCTGGGCACGGCCCCACAGCCGACCAGGGTGCTCAGCTGCTTTTCCTCTCCTGCTCCGCGTTGCACTCCAGACCTCCTGGACTGGGAGCAGGCTGCACAGGGAGGGGAGCTGGCCCCACAGCATCGGCTGCCCGCTGTGCAGTATTGGTCCCTGCTGAGCCGGGGAGGGCTGGCACGGACACCCAGCACCGCACGCTGCCCCGCTGCCGGGCTTGCTGCCCGTGCAGTTTCAGAGGGTACGTTTTTCTTTTCCATCACTTTCACCCAGTGTAGGAATTATTGGCAGCAGTAGCTTCCAGGTTATTACTAGATCCAAGATTTTGCAGGCTTCCGTGAAGGATCTTTCCTTGTGCAGCTGCACCATTTCATATGCAGCAGGTCCTCCCTAACTCTCCCTGCCCCCAAAGCAGGCAGAGCTCACTCTGTGACGAGGAGCTGTGAGAGGGCTCGGCCCCGCAGCCACGGCTTCGCCGCCCAGCTCTGCCCGGCTGCTGCCTGCACGGCTCTGGCCAGTCTGCAGGGAGATGGCGGGGACGGAGCGCGTCTCAGCTCCTTCTCCGGGGGTTATTCAGGATCAGCGCTCGGCTGGCAGGATGGGCCGGTCACGGGGAGCACAAGCGGCTGCATGCTTTGACCCATCTTTCACCACAAGCAGAGGCTGCGGTGGTGAAACGGGACGTGGGACCTCACTGATCCGGCTGGAAAAATGGAACAGGGGAGAGCCCTGGCTGAGGGGGAGTTAGCCATGCCAGGGGGGAAAGTCCTAGAGCTAAATAGCTGCCTGCAATCTGGGTAACAGCGGGCGCGTTCAGCCAGGAGGGCAGCAGCCCGTCTGCCAGCTGGAGGGGCTGGTGGGCACGGGGGCCAAGGGCAGCGCAGGGCCCGGCTTCCCGCTCCCGGCCGGGGCTGCTCTGCCCCTCCTCGGCACCAATCCGGCACCCGGCAGGCGCTCGGGCTGTGTCCTCGTGGCAGTGATGAGCACAGAGCACCAAGGCCAAGCAGCTCCATCCTGGAAATGGCAGCACCCTTCCCAATTCCAGCCCGTTCCCTCCTGTTGCCATGGCAACTCGTGACCTCACTGAATTCCTTGGAGATCTGCCAGCACTTCCACCGGAAACAAAGCTAATTAACACGGATTTCCTGATGCCCTCCCTGTCTGCAGCAGCTTGGTTTCGCTTGGGGCTGGGACCGATGCGGCAGGCAGCTGCCCATGGGCAGCAGGGCTCATGTGCTGCCTCGCAGCCAACACGGGTCTCTCGCGTGCCCATCACCGTGGTGTCTGACTGACCCAGCTCCTGGCTGCGGGGAACCCCCTGGGATGTGGGGAGCACCAGGGCCATCCCTGCCCTGCGCAGGCTCCAGCTGCTGCCAGTGCCCAGTTGTCCCAGTTTTGTCCTGCTCAGCACAGCACACAAGGCTGGGATGGGGGAGAGGGATCGAAGAGTGAGACAAACAGAAATAAATGGAGAAACTGGGTCCTCTTCTCTCCCACGTGTGACATCTGGGAGCAGCTGCGCAGTTACCAGGGTGCCCTAAGAAGAGGTGGAAGGTGGGAAGGGAGGAGACAGTTCAAGGGGTGCAGTACCGCTGCACGCAGTGGGACCTCCTGGCTTGAGGGGCTGCAGCGTGTGCGACTGGATCAGCTCCACGCTGCTGGGTGGGGAGGTGGGGGCTGTGCGTGGGACCCCCCAAGGGGAAGGCCACATGTGGGGACGTCCTGCTGTCAGCAACACGTACAGGGCTGGACACCGGGGGGAGGGTGTTCCCCAGGACATCGGCTGGCACCCAAGGTTAGAGTGGGTGCCCAGGGAGGGTGCAGTGGGTGCCCAGCCCAGCACACCCCCACACTGAGCTAGCGCAGGTTGGGGGTCCCACCTGGCCTGGGGGTCCTGCTCAGTCTGGGGCTCACGCCAAGCCAGGGCGTGCGCCAGCCCAGGGTCGATCTCAGACCGGGGCTCCGCGCTTGGCCTGGGGGTCCTGCTTCACCCGGGGGTCCCCGCCTGCATCGGCTCCTTCTCTGCCCGGGGGTCTCATTTGTCCCAAGGTCCTTCCTGCCCCGAAGGTCCCTTTTGGCCCGGGGCCCCACGTCACCCAGGGCCCCCTCGCGGCCCGGGGGTCCCGCTGTGCCCGGGGGTCCCGCGCCGCGCGGAGCCCCGGCGGTCCTGGCCGCGCCGGCGGCGGGCGGGGCGGGCGACCACGGCGTCCCGCGGCCCGGGGGGGCGGCCCCGGGGAGCGCGGCGCGGCCGCCCCCGCAGCCGGCGGCAGGGCCGGGCCAGCCCCGCCGGAGCGGCGCGGCGCGGAGCGGCGCGGGCCGGCGCTGACGGGCCCCCGGTGCCGCCGCCGGCGTCACATGACTCGCCCGTCTGCGGGAGACGCGGCTCCGGGACGCGGCGCTCCCCCGGCAGAGCCGCCGCCGCCGGCGCCGCGGGAGGCGAGCGCTGCGCGGGCAGGGCGGCGGGGCTCGGCCGCGGCATGAGCCGCCGCGGCGGCCGCCGGCTCTCCGGGCGCAGCGGGCGCCGCTGATGCGGGCGCGGGGGCTGCGGCTGCTCGCCAGGGACCCGCCCGCCGGCCGCCCGGCGGCGGCCATGTGAGGGGCTGGCGGTGCCCACCAAGATGCAGAAGGGGATGCGGCTCAATGACGGGCACGTCACCTACCTGGGGCTGCTGGCGAAGAAGGACGGCGCCAGGAAGGGCTACCTGAGCAAGCGGAGCTCCGACAACACAAAATGGCACACCAAGTGGTTCGCGCTGCTGCAGAACATGCTCTTCTACTTCGAGACCGACTCCAGCTCCCGGCCCTCGGGGCTCTACCTGCTCGAGGGCTGCGTCTGCGACCGGGCGCCCTCCCCCAAGCCCTCCCTCTCGGCCAAGGACTCCCTGGAGAAGCAGGTGGGCGCGACGGGGGCCCGGGGCCGGCGGCCCCCCTGCACCGGCCGCGCTCGGAGGGAGATGGAGCCCCGGGCCGCCCCCGCGGGGTCCCGGCCGCGGCCCCGTTCTCCGGGGCTCCCGCCGCAGCCGCGGAGCGGACCTGCCCGGCGCCCGGGACGTGCCCCACGCGTGGCCGGGGCGGGGAATGAGGCCGGCCTGTGCCGGGGGAGGGGGGGGATGCTTCCCGAGGCTGCGGTGCCGGGCAGCGGGTAGGTCCGCTCTGGGGGTGCCGGGCTCTGCCCGGAGGGCCCCCCCGGGCGGCTGATTAGCCGCCGGTAATTGGCGGCGGGGCTGCGGCGCGGGGCGCCCCCCGGCGGCCGCTTGCCGCGCGTTGCGCAGCGGAGCTTCGCGCCCCACGCGTGTCCGCGGCCCGGCCCGGCCGAGGTTTCGGGGCAGTGGCCCCGGCGGGGCGCGGAGTGGCCCGGGGCTCCCGCGTGGGTCGCTCCGTCCGCGCCGTGGCCCGGCCACTCGGCTGCCGTGTTTCCCAGCCCCACGCAGCCCCCGTGCGCGCCCCCCTGGGGTTTGCCAGGGTGCCGGGGGTCAAACGCGGCCCCGCGGCGTGGGCAGGCTGGGCCGTGGGTGTAGGGCCTTGTTTTCGCCTGGATTTCACCCCGTTTCTGCTCCCTGCACGTGTGGATCCCGCTCTTGTCACAGACTCGGGTGGAAACGCCACGCATCCCCTCCCCGGGCGGTGGGGCGCAGCGCAGCCGGGGCCCCCCCACGCCCCAGGCTGGGCTGGCCTCGCCTGCGGCGCTCCTCGCCCGGTGCCGGTGTCTGCGGGGGAACGGCAGCGACACGGCGAAGCCGTTGCGAGGCCCCGGGAGAATCCGGGCGCCCGGCAGTGCCCGGGGACCCGGCCGCAGGGGCGGCAGCCCCCGACGGCGCCGGGGGTGGGTTCCTCTCCCCTGGCTGCGCCTGTCCCGGGTGGGCAGGGTGGCCCCGAGCAGCGCGGCGTGGGGTCGCTCAGGCAGGGAAGGGGCGGGTGCCGGGTGCGGGGGGAGCGAGGGCTGGCTTCCAGCTCTCCGTCGCGGCCATGGCTTCCAAAATCTCCTCCCGTCTCGTGACGGTGGCGGGGAGCCCGTTGCGGTTGCGTTCCCCCTTCGCGCGCTGCGTGCCTGGAGCGCGGCCGCACGCCCGCGGGGCGCGCGTGGCGCAGAGGGCGGCGGGAGCCCCTCGCGGGGGGCGCGGGGGCGGTTTTCCCGGTGCCGGCAGCCCAGGCCGGGCGCTCGCAGGAGGCACCGTGCGTTTTGGGTCCAGCTCTGCAGGTCTTGCATAATTGCTGCCGGAGCAGGCTCCCGGGGAGGCGGGGGGGAGCGCGGACTGCGGGGCAGGCCCCGTGGGCACCCGCCGGGGGCCGGGGGCCGGCTGGAGGGAAACAAGCCCCTTAACTGCCTCTGGCTAATCATGGCACGCCAAAAAGCCCTGCCACAAGAGCGAGGCAGCGCAGCACCGCCGGTCCGCGGCACGTCTCCTCGCTCCCGCCGGGGAGTATCTCCCTGCTCAGATCAAAATACCGTTTTTGTTTTTTTGCAACAGCTTGTGCCTCCTCGCCGTCCTGGCTCGTGCGCTGGAGCAGCAGGGAAGGGTTTGTGTCTGCGGGGGTCACGCCGCTGTCCTGTTTTGTCAGCACTGTCACTTTAGGTAACGGTGTAATAGATGCTGCGTGTTCCTGGTTCGGCGTCGGTCGAGCTTGCTCGCCGGGTTTAAATTGAGCTTGCTCACCAGGCTCTGGCTCCTCGTCTTGGTGCAGGAGGGATTTTCCACCAGGTAAACGTTACGGGGAGGATGTCACAGCCCCGTTCCATTCCAAAATGCACCTGGAAGATTTATCCTCAGTGTAAATGAGGGGCTGCTGTCACGGCGCGGCGAGATCCTGCCACACCGAATATTTACCAGGCCGCTGATCGGCACTGATTTACCAAGGTGTAGCGTCTGGCTCGTAATTTTGTATGATTCTTTAGGAGAAATTTAAATGAAAGTGCCCAAGCACTTGAATGTCCGCTGCTTTGCAAACTAATTAACAGCATACCAGATGAGATAAGCAGCAGAATATTTATGGTGCAGATCTGCAGCGTGGTCTGTGCGGGAGGCTGGAAGCGAGCAAATGGCACACGAAGCCGGCAGGTTTCTGAGGAAGGTGTCCGAGTTCTGCAAACCGGATAAAATGTTTTCTTCCAGCTCACCTGGTGCCGAGCTGCGTTCAGCACCGCCGGCCCTTCCTTTGGAAGGGAGGTGCTGAGGAAATTTCTAGCATTGCCTGCGATCACCGTTAAGTGTTTTCTGAGGGTATTTGTTTATCCGGGCAGTTACAACTATGAGCTGTGAGGACAGCGTTCCCCGCAGCAGAGGAGTTTCAGGTTTAGAGTCCTTCTTCACTGGAGTAAAGTCTGAAAGGCTTCACATTCTTCACAAAGGAGAAGTTTTAAAAGGTGGGTCTTTCAAAACCCCCTCTTTTTTAAAGTTCACGTTTTGCTTTGGTGGAGGATTTTTTTGGTGGGAATGCAGTGCATTTGTAGCACACAGGGCATGTGAGAATAAAGGAGCAAAGCTATCTGAAAAACTAGAAGACCAAAGAGGGGATCTGGATGCCTCTGGAAACTTTCTCTTCTGTTTTTGTTACGTTTTTCCAAAAATGAAATTTTCTTCAAACCAGTTTCATTTGGAAGGTATTTTATTGTTGAGTGGGCTTCAGGCTGTGGCCTGGAGGAAGGGTCTGCCGGCTCCGCCTGCGCTGCCCTGCTCAGAGCCGGAGGTTGGCCTTCGGGCCGCTCGGGGCGGTGGCCAGCGGCGCGATGGGCGCGTGCCGGCAGTGCTGGAGCGAGCCAGGGGGGTGCGAACCCTCCCTTTTATTCTCCTGTGGTGTTTGGGCCATGCTGCCCACCGCTGCCCCCAGCCTCCCCGAGGGTGAGGACGCTGGGATGTGCTTTCACGTGGTCACATCTCCTGCCTCGTGGTGGAAGGGGCCGCGAGAGAGCCCCCGGGTCCGTGCTACGCTGCAGGGAGGGCGGGCAGGACGCGGGGTGCCCCGGTTGGGACTGCGTGTGGTGGGGTGCAGCCGAAGTGAGATCCCGGCGGAGGAGCAGAGCAGGTGCGGCGGTCCGGAGCTGATCTGTCCCCGACCTCGAGGCCGTGCGCTCAGGACCGGGAAGGGCCCGGCGTCGGGCGAGGGCTCTCCATCGCGCATGAGTCGGGCAGCGGGAATCACGGCTGGGTTTGTTCCGTGGATCCAGCCTTGAGCCAGATTTGCAGACCCGTACCCCGGTGCCATGAGCTACTCTTAACCAGCGGCCCTCTGCGCCTCAGGAGAGAGCCGACGTGGTGCTGAGTCAAGTGGTAGCACCGTGCGAAACCCTTGACTTGAAACTCAGAAGCTCGCTGGAGCTACGAGTCGTCTTTCCCACAAAGCCTGGGCTGGAGATTTTCTTGCCCGTCGCTGAAGCGTTTGCCAGGCGCGGCTGTGACGTTCGCTGTCCTGCTGTCGGGGGCAGGGGACACTCAAGGGAGCGTTTTGTACCACGATACAAAGCTGAGGATGAGCGGTCAGCGGGTGGGCGTGAGTGGCCGTGGTTTCCCGGCGGGATGGGAGAAGGCTTGTGGAAACGGTTCCCACCGGCACATCAGGGAAAGAGTTTGTCTTCCATCTCCCTGAAGCGTGTCCAGCCCTGGTCCTGCTCGTTCCCTGCACGGCTAAGCGGGGCACGAGAAGGGCACAAGGAAGCCACCGGCAGCACAAAGGGTAGCGCGTGGCAAGCAGAGGCAAAGCGCGGTCACCGAGCTCAGGCACCCATCCCTGAGACGCTGGAGGAGCTGGAGGGAAACGTAGCTGGGGGATGCTTGGGCACCTCGGGGACGCCTGCCCTCGCGGGGCAGCGGGAGGGGGGCACCTGCAGCAGCCCCAGCCAGCCCAGCAGCTCCATCTCCCTGGCTGGGACGTGCCCCCTCTCTCGGAGCCGCGCCCCGGGCCCCGCTGACAGAGCCGTCCCTCGGGCAGCGCTGCAGGGGTGCAGCAGCGTGGGCCACGGGCTCCAGCCGCACGGGCGGTTCACTGGGCAGAGCTCTCGGTACCCGCAGCGGGGGCTGCTTTGGGTGGGCCCGGGGCAAACGCGGTCTCGCTCTGCGGGTGGCACTGGACGGGCGCCCGCTGCTGGACGCCCTGATGAAGGGGGTGGCGATGGCCCTTCTGGAGCAGCCAGGCATTTGCCCAGAGCTTCTCCTCCAGCGTTAGGTGCAAGTGCCTTTGCTGGGTGCTGCTGTCCCAGCCCCCACGGCAATGAGGAGCAGCGCGTGCCCCCCGGAGCCCCTGGCTCTTCCCGGCAGTGGCCAGGGGAGCCGCAGACGATGGGTTCCCCTCCTGGGCACCCACCTGCAGAGCAGCTCCTCGCTGGGGCGCGCAGGGCGTCCGTGGACACCCTGAGCAGGGCTGCCCGCAGCCTGGGCACCCTCCGCTCCGCTCTGGGGGCGCGGGGCGGTGGGGCGAGGATGCTCCTGTGCCGGGTGCGGGGCGGCTGCCCGCCCGCCGGAGCCCAGCACGAAGGCAGTGAAGCAAAATCAGCCGGCGCCGGTCGGTACGACGCTGCCTGGAGACAGCGAGCGACCGCCGCGCCGCACGGAAACCCTGCGTTTGCCGTGCACCCAGCCGCAGCCGAGTCTGCAAAACATGCTTTGCACAGGAGGGTAATGCGCTCTCGTCTTCTAGAAAAGTCTGTCTTTTCTGCGAGGTATCAGTCTGAGCGTGGTGCTGCCTGATTGCCGTCTTTCTGATTATTCACAGGGTGCTTATCCAAAGGACAGGATAATGCCGTGTGATCCGTGGGACTGATCGCGACGGAGCGATTACAGCCGAGTCTGAGCGCAGGGCACCTTGCCTCTGCGGGAACTGGCTTTGTCGTAGGATGAAAAACTGTTCCCCAAATTTGTCACGTAAATCCAAGTAAGGCTGCTTTGGGACAAGATGGCCTTCTTACCGACGCGCCGTGAACAAAGGAGCCACGGTCGTGGCGTGGATTGCTCCCGCAGCGGTACCCGCGGCGTGAGCGGATGGGGATGCCGGGCAGGTTGCGGGCGGGAGCCGTGGCTGAGGCCGCGCTCGTCGCCAAGGGCCGGCTGCAGCCCGGCGCTCCGCGCGGGGCGGACCGGTGTTCGCGGGGCTCGTGAACCAGGCAAGGTGCGGACGTTAAACGTACGCGTCCACCGGTGGTGGTCAGGGCGGTGGGTTTTTATAAGTGTTTGCAAACGGTTTTCCAACAGGCTGGGATCCACCGTGACCGATAGCTGCCTTTGGCTCATCGTCACGGGCGCGGAGCGTGTGTCGCTGCGCAGCCCCGTGGTTGTGGGGTACGACACAACCCCGGGTACGTTGGGGCAGCGCGTGCTCGGCAGCGAACACCCGCTTGTCCCGAGCCCCAGCGCGGGCGTCGGACGCCTTCCCGAGGTTTTCCAGATCCGGAGCTAAGTTCAGCCTCGATGTCTCAGGTGCTTGAGCTCCAGCTTCCAAAGTCCGCAGCCGGGTGCTTGAGCAGCAGCCTCCTCCGGGGCAGCGGGAATCCTGCCGGAGGGGATTATTGTTGTTACAATGTCACTGGATTGCTGAGAAAAAGTGGGTTTGTGCATCCAGACTCCGAGCTGAAGCAGTAAGATAGGCATGGGAGTATTTTGGTTGCCAAAGACCTCAGTAGAGGTTGGTTTCTGATGAAAGCAAAAAGGCCGAGGACATTTTCACCTGCAAAACAAAACATCAGGAAAAGAAAATGGTATGAAAAAGTTTAAAAGGACGTTTTTCAATATGTTTTTGGTTTTTTTTTAAATGTATGGACCATTTCTGACTAAGAGATCTCTTTGCTTAAGATGTTTGTCTCATCCCATTAGCTTAATTCATCTTGATTTTCTCACTTGGGTCTTTGCCCGTGACAGCCGGCCTGTTGGATTGTCCTGTTGGATGTTTATAAATTTCAAATTAAAACTTTTTTCCTAGACTCATGTACTTTTAGCCAGGTTTTCTGCAATGAGCTGAATGCAGCAGTAACTCAGCCTTCATACCACCAGCACAGAAACCCAAACGAATTTACATGCAACCTGATTTTTTTGAACATAAATCACAGTTTGTGAACCTAAAACTGAACTGCTCATAAATTTTCAGATTATCATACCAATATTTCTGTTTTAAACGTGATGCCGGTCTGTCCCCTTCTTTTGCACATTCTCACCCAACAGATTAATGAAATCTGTTAAAGAACCAGGAGGAGAAAGGAGAGAAACTTTCCCCCAGCCCAGTCCCACCAGCTCAGCAGCCTCCGAGACACTTTCTCAGCTGCACGTACACATTTGAGCGGATTTCTTGCAAATCCGAAGGCGCAGGGGCAGTACAGCAATGGTGATATTCGTACCTAAAGTCTGGCCGAGGTATGAATGATGGTATACCCAGCATTAGGACTTCGCTGTAACACTGGTTTCTTTAGTAATTACTGTATAAAGTGATGCCAAGGCCGTATCCCTATGCTGTGAGCCGGGGAGCCGCTCACGGTGCCGGTACCGCGCAGGCATCGCCGGTACCGGTGGTGCCTGCATGCCCGTCTGCCTGCAGCGCTGGATCATGTGCCAGAGAGGGGAAAATTTGTTCTTTTTTTTTTTTCTCAAACGTTTCTGCCCAAGACTTAGGGTGGGATTCACATGGGCTGAAGCCTCCCGCTGCAGAGGGTCCCCTGCTTGCGGTTTGCCCGGCTCGTGGGCGAAGCCCACGTGACTCGGCTGATGCTCAGCTCTCGTGCCCCTGCGTCAGCATCCTTACGGTCCGTGCTGAAGCAGAGGGCACAAATTTCTGCTTCTGGGATTTTTTCTTATTGTCAACAAGCAAATGAGCTGTGTGACCACCCATCTCCGCCGTCCCAGTCCCGGGTCCTGTCTTCCCAGAGCACATGGTCTGTAGGTCAGGAGAGTTAAAAGCTGCCATTGCTCGCTGTGGATTTTTAGACTCAGCCACCCAGAGCAAGGAAATTCTCGTCCCTTGCCCTTTATGTCGGCTGCAATAACCCTCAGCTTCACGAGCGGGCGGCCGCATACCTGTCTGCCACGGGTGGATGGAGGGCACGTGTGTCCCCTGCGACATCACGGCAAAACCGCCTTGTGCGGGAAGGGGTGACGGTCACCGCTTCTGCGCTGGTGGTGTTGCGGGGGATGTCTCCGTCTCGGTCCCCCCGCTCTCACGCCGGCCCCCGCAGCAGAGCCGGGCACCGTCGTGCCCAGCGTGGGTCTGCAGGAGAAGTGCCCAGCCGCGTCGGTCTCAGCACCCAGAGCAGTCCGGCGAGTGCCCCGCTCCGAATTTAAAAAAATCTGGAATACGTTGATTTTCTCTTTTGGAAATAGTGCGTCATTTTAAGGCTTATTTGAATTTATTTATTGTTTACTTAATAGAAGGCAAGAAGCAAAGTAAAACCCTTGAAGAGCTTAGCTGGACCAGCGGCGGCATGTTTGCTTATGGCAGGCCTGGCGCTGCTTTGCCCTTCTCTGCCCTTACTCCAACAAACCAGAACGTTTGCTGGTTTGTCCCCGGCGCCGCGGTGTTGGTGCCTGCCCGAGGGTCCCGCGGCACCAGCCCTTCGCTCCCTCTGGACCCTGAGCCGACGGCCGGGCACCGGCCAGGTCTGCGCGGGCAGAGCGGGACGGCGCTGGCCAGCCGGGTGCTGGGGGACCGAAGCCCCGGCGCGTGCGGCTCGGCCACGGGGAGCGGCCGCGGGAGGGCTGGGCAGCTCTCAGCCGGGCGCAGTGGGGCCAGGGGGGTGCTGGTGCTGCCGCTGGCATGGCGTGCCGTGAGCCCGGCTCCCTGCGGATGTGGAGCCCTGCGGCAGCTCGCCCCTGCAGAAATGCCACGTGGCACCTTGTCGTGGCCACGGGACGTGAGGCCCCAGCAAGACCCCAGCGTGGGAACCCCTGACGCGCGCTCTGTAATCGTCTCGCTGGCTTTTATTGAGGGTGTGGAGGGTGGAGGAGCCCGAGCGTCCCAGCCACGGTGGGTGGGAACGGGTGTCAGGTCAGAGGGACACGGGCGCGGGAGTGCATCTTGGGGAGTGCAGGGACCCGCATCCTGGGGTCACCGCGGACCCGTGTCCTGCGACGCACAGGGACCCGTGTCGTGGGGCAGTGGGGACCCACGTCTGGGTGCGCACGTGCAGGAGATTTTGCTTCTCCGGCGCTGGGCATGGCAGGAGGGCAGAGCCATGGCTGCGCTAACCGTGCCAGCCCCGGCACGTCAGGCACTCGGGAGGACGTTTCTGGGGAGGTGGTCGCTGCTCATTAATCGCTCGGGGGAGTTTGGGGAGTGGGCTCAGGGGTGCCGGGCCAGGTCCTCCCAGCCGGGCCGCCCTTGAGCAGAGCCCCTGGCACACGCCGGCCGCTGGGAATGGTCTCGTGAGCTGGCGGCTGCCGGCAGGTGCCGTGGGGTCCCTGGAGGAGCAGCCCCTGCCCGTGCAGGCATTGCCTGGCCCCCTCCTGCCCGCACCTCTCAAGCTGCGGGTGCCCCACACGTCGCACGACGGCACTCGGCGTCCAGGTACGGGACTTTGCCAAATTGCCTGCTGGAGCTGAAATTCTCCGTGCTGGCGGCCGCCTCCGACCGACGGACTGTGAAACGCTGGGGTTACGCGTTGCTGAGGCTGCAGCGAACGACAGTGTTTGCCTCTGCTGGAAAACACTTGCAGCCATCTCGCTGCAAGCCCCTGCAAGCAAGGGTGGATCCGGCTCCTGCCAGCTGCCGGGGATGCGCCGTGCCTTCCCTCGGTGAAAAGCTCCGGGGCCGGAGCGGCCTCCGAGCCCCGCGGGGCGAGGGGTGCTGAGCGCGTGGCTCACCCGCCGTCCGGCTCGGGTGAGGGTGGGAGAGGCCCCGGGGTCTCTGGCATCGCAGGCTGTGTCGCATCGAGCCCGGGGGTCTCTGCACATCAGGGGCTTTGGTAACTGCCCCTCGTGGCGTCCAGCGCCCGCCCTTCCCTGCGGCAGGCAGGGCCCGAGAGGAGCCGGGACAGGGTCGCGGGGCTGCGGCTGGACCCGGACCCCCCGGGTTTTAGCGTTTCCCTCTGTGACCTGATGCGCTCCCGCGTTGTTCCTTCAGGCAGAACCGCCGTGTCCCCCTGGGGTCTCCCGAAATGAACCCCTGCCGTGCCAAGGGCCGGGCGGCCACGCATCCCGCAGTGGCTGCTCAGAAGGTGCCGCGGGAGCGGGGAAGGCTGGAAAATGCCCCGTAATGTGGGACTGACTTAAGGAATTGCATCTGCTTCGTTTCCCAGGAAGCGGAGCGAGAGGTGGTTCGAGCCAGGGCTGTCAGCGCCTCCGTGGCTGTGAGTTCCTGAGCTCTTCAAATCAGCAAAGTGACCAAATGAGCAAAAGCGGGTGTGAGAGGCAGCGAACAGGCTGCGGGGAATTCGCGCTCTGCCCCGGGGAAGCGCGGCGTGGGGCCGCGCTGGAGGCGGGGGCCGATCCTGCGCTCCCCACGGCGCTGGTGAGCGGCTGCTCCCGCCTGTGGGTCTGCCCCACTGCCTGGCCGGGGGGGGCCTCAGCCCCACAGTGAGCACCACTGGCACCGCTCCCAGGCTGTCGAGCTTGATGTGTCACTGTGATAATGGAGAAGGATCATAATTTAGGCGGAGATAAAAGGTGGTGGGAGTTTTATTATTCAAATATAAAATAACTTCCTTCTTTGAAGCGCGCTGCACTTCCTGGGAATCGTATGGGGATAAATCAGCGTGACGGGAGCGGCGGTGCACGTGCTCGCAGCAGCCAGCTTTTAATTGTACGTGAGCAGCGGTCGGGACCGAGCCGTCCCGGCCACGGCCCCGCAGCGGCTGCTGGCGCTGCCCCCGGCCGCAGTGGGCGGCTTTCGGCCCTGCATCGTCCGGCTCCGGTGCTGACAGCCTTGAAACTGCCATTTGCGAAACCTTCAGGAGTTTCTGGGTTTAAATCAGAGCAGCCAGCAGCTGTTTGGCAAAGCCCTTTTGATGCTGATGTGTTGGGAGGTGCCTCGATGGACCTGGTGGGCGAAGCAGGGGGAGAGGCAGGGTGGGCGCTTGTCCCGGGTCCCTGCCCCGGTCCCTGCCGTGGGCTCTGCCACCCCTTATTTTAAAATCCGACAAGTCCCGAAGCCGTGCGAGGCGCTGCTTTTCCAGGGGGTCCTGGGTAAGACCAGGGCATTCTGATCCGGCGCGATGCCTGGTCCTGCCTGTGGGCGCAGGGCTCTGAGCGGGTGTGCTCGCCCACGGGAGCGCACGCGGGTGCTGCGTCGTCCCCCGCTTCCCTCGGGACCCCGCAGCGCCCGGGCAGGGCAGCCCAGGGCTCGCCGTCCCGTCCCCTCCCACCGGGCAGGGACCGGTTTGCGGGAGCCGCAGAAACGTCTCCCCGTGTTTCTGCTCCCGTGGGGACTCAGCCGAGCTCTGGCTGTTGGTGTCGGTGGAGCGTGGGGCGGTGAACGTGCGCGCCGCGGCGTCGGGGTGGTTTGTCCCCGCGGCACCGGGAGCTCGTGGGGGCCCTGGGGCTGAGAAAGAGCTTTCCCAGCCCTCCTGTCCCCATGGGTGGGCCACCGGGGCTGGGGAGCGGGTGCTTGGCAGTGCCCTCGCACGGCTGGTGGTATCCTGGAGTCGCCGTGTGAGGGGGAGGATTTCCAGACTTGCAAATGTGACGAGCTCTTTTTAATGCTGTTTGCAAGGGAAGGGACGCAAGAGAGACGGGCATAAAGCAGAGAGGTGTAACTACCCACACGGTTTGAGACCAAGAATTTCTGGTGCGTTTTCTATCAGAGGCGTCTCGTTGCCAATAAAAGCCTTTGGGGGTGGGAGGGAAAGGAAAGGGGGGTGAGCAGCGAAGGGCTGCGGGGCTGCTCGGCTCAGACGTGTCCTGCAGACAGAGACGAGCCAGCAGCCCGGCTGCCCGCAGCTCTCGCCGGCCTGGCCGCGGTGGGACGGGGAAGGGCTGGGAGACGGACGATGATGTGCTTTGCCATGGAGAAAGCTTCATAAGAAGAAAACTCATCTGCAGGATCAGCAATAAAAAGATATCGCACCTAAAGGATCCTATATTGCGCCTAAAGGATCCTGGGCAGAAGTAAAGGGGACGCACCGTCACAGGGTCGCGGCAACAACCGGTCGCCCCCACAAGGCGGAAGAGCTGTTTCTAAAGGAGGGCTGTGGCGGGGCCCCAGGGCGGTGCGGGGTCCCCGGGCTCCCCGTCTCCTCTGCAGGACCCCAGCGGGCTGAGCGGGCCCAGAGGGTGTTTCTCAGGCTGCCGCCCAGCGAGACACGCGCCCGAGGTGGGCATGGTGCTGGCTGGGGGAGCTGGTGTCCGTCCGCCCGTGCTGCCTGCGCCGGCGTCACCCGGGAGCAGCGGCCAGGCTGAGCCTCTGTGTCCCGCTTTCACCAAAAGCCTCCTGCACCCACCTGGAGATCCTTCTCCTCGACGCCCCTGGGCCTGAATAGGGGTGGGAAGGGGACGAGAGTAAAGGTGCCTGGGGAGGGGGAGGACGGGGGAGCGGGGAGGGGTAGCCGTGTTTGGGGGAGGCGTGGTGAGCAGTACCCGCGGTGTTCAGCACAGGGGTGGCGATGGTGCGGGACCGGCTGCCTGTACAGGGCAAGTGCCCGCCTTGCCCCGGTGCAGCACCCCGCTGCCCGTCCCTGCCCGCAGCCCTGCGCCGGGGCAGGTTCCCGTGCGGGCTCCTGCCTGCGCTGTGGTGCCCATCTGCGTTTTCGTGGTGCGCCGGGGTCCGGGCTGCAGCTGGCTGCCGTCCTGGGGAGCAGTGGGGAGCGCGCCAGGGAGCAAGCGGCTGCTGCAGGTTGGCTTTGGTGGGATTTCTTGCCATGGTACCTGTTAATTCAGATCCCTCGTTAGACCTAGCAGAGGAGCAGATAATGCCAGGATGAGCTTTTTCGGGCGGGTTTCGTTTTAGCCCAGTTATTCCAGGCAGCATCCGGCGCTGCAGCGTGGTCCCTGTTTCCTAGGAGACTGCCGGAGAGCACAGGAGCAGCACGAGCCCCAGCCGGCGCGGGCTGCACCGTGCACAATTAGCACAAATACTGGAAATGTCAAGGGAGGCTAAATATAGCCCTGCGCCGCGTCCTCTTGCACCGGAGCCGCTGGAGCCTCTCGGCTCGAGTGGTGCGAGCACGTGGGGCCGGGGCTCTGCCCAGCATCAAGCCCCAGCAGCAGCAGCGGGGCTTCGTTTTGGTGCCCAAGGGTGCTCGCTGCCCGTGCAGGCAGGGATGCAGGCAGCCTGCTGCCGGGTCTGGCTAACGGCCGTGCTCATCCGCCCCTTTCCCAGGTGAGGGTTGTCCCCGGGGCGATGGCCGCAGGCTCCTGGACCTCGGTGGTTTCAGGCTTATCTGAAGCCCGGTGTTTGCCCGGTGGGATTTCCCCATTTCCCAGCCCTGTCCTTGCCCGCGGCACGGCTGCGCTGCCTCGCCGGCCAGGAGCCGCTTTTCCCCGAGCGCTGAGGGCAGCACATCTCGGCCGTGCTCCTGGTATTTCAAAATGGGTTTTTTTACATTAAGCAACCTGTGGTGGATCATAAAGCACTTTTCTGACGGCCCCGTGCGAGCGAGCAGTGACCTCACCCTCTCTTTGCTCCCGCAGCATTACTTTACCGTTAATTTCAACCACGAGAACCAGAAGACCCTGGAGCTGAGGACCGAGGATGCCAAGGACTGCGACGAGTGGGTGGCAGCCATAGCTCACGCCAGGTATCGCCCTCCGCCGGCGCAGACCCGGGGACGGGGGGTGTCAGAGGCGAAGCTGTGCCCGAGGGCGGCTGTGGGCAGGGCTGCGGGCAGGGCTGCGGGCAGGGAGCCGTTGAGCTGGGTACTGCCAGCAGGCAGAGCGGTTTTGGCCCCCAGCCCCGTGTCAGGGACCCTCATGCAGAGCAGGAGGTGCCTCCCTGGCCCCACACCTGCCCGTCCCCATCTCCATCCCCGGCACGCTGGCACTGCCTGTCCCAGCCTGGTGCCGGAGGAACGCCCGATTCACCACCGGGTTCAGGCGCTGTTGGGAAGGGTTTCCTCTGGGGTAGCAAAAACGGTGAGAAAGAGGTTTTTCCAAGCTCGTGTTTCTGTGCCGTGGCAATGCTCGTGCAGCCTACTTGCTTGCCGGGGAGAGCGGTCAGGAGCTGGCACGGCACAGCCACGCGACCGCCAAAGGAGGCCGCCGGTGGCCGCGAGAAGCGGGGGGCAGGTGCGTGTTGTGTGCCGGAGATGAGAGAACTATCATCTGCTGCAGCACCGTAGTGAGAGCAGATGTTCGTAAGAGCTTGTGCACGGGTGTCCTCCTCCTCGCTAAACTTTTGGGACACGGTAGGTGAGAGAGGTTTGGCCGTGGGGGTTTTTTTTTTACGTCTCCTACCATTTCCCAAAAATTTGTGTCGTCTGCACCCTCACGGTGAGCCCAAGTCCTCTCCAAAGCGGTCGGTTCTGAGTAGCAGCATCCCCAACCCCCCCAGAAGACCTCGGCGAGCAAACACCCAAGTTCACGTGCACGTCCCGCAGGCCGTGGCGGCGGCTCCCGGGGACGAGGGCTGCTCACGGCCGGGTCTGCCTGCAGCTACAGGACCCTGGCGACGGAGCACGAGGCGCTGATGCAGAAGTACCTCCATCTCCTGCAGATCGTGGAAACGGAGAAGACTGTTGCCAAGCAACTCCGCCAGCAGATCGAGGACGGGGAGATCGAGATCGAGCGCTTGAAGGCCGAGGTGAGGAGCCCCGCGTCGCCCTGCGGATGCGCTGCCGCTCCCCGGGGTGACCCGCGGGCTGCGGGCGGGCGGGCGGCATCGCCGCGTTGGCAGGGACCGGGATGTCGCAGCTGGCGTATTTGCGCCGGGCCGGCCCCCTTCTCTTGCAGAGAGGGGCGAGGGCGTCGCCCCCGCTGGAGGTTCTTCTTGCTGGAGCCGTGTGGCTGTGGCTGCGCCGGCGCGGCGCGTGCGTGAGGCTCGGTGCGGTCCCTGTCGCCGGGATGCTGCCGCGGCAGGGAAGGGTTCGCCCCGGCAGCGAGCGAAGAGGCGACTGTGGCCGCGGGAGGGAGCCAGTGCCGGGTGCGCACGGCGTCACCCAGGCGCACCAGGGCGTCAACGTGCCGGAAACGACACAGGCGCTTCACGAAGAAGAGCGCGTCGCTTCAGCGAGCGCAGCCCGTGGAACCTGTTGCCCGTAGCTTGTCCCAGCAGCTCTCGCAGCAGTTTTGCCGCTCCGTAGTTTGCGGCGTTGGGTGGCAGGAAGGATGACGCGATGCAGGTTAAGGCAGACGAAGCAACAAAATGCAGAAGTGACGCAGCAGAGGCGCCGCGGGAAGCTCGCGTCTCTCGGGCGCCCGGGCGGCGGGTGCTCGGAGCCGTGGGTCTGCCCGTGCTGCCTGGCCCCCGCCTGGCAGGGCTGCGGCTGGCCCCGGGGGCCCTCTCGCCGCCAGGGTTTTGGCTGCTGGCGGGTGTTGGTGCCGGTGGTATGGCGGGACCGGTGGGCGTGGGGCACCCCGGAGCCAGCGCTGCCGCCGGCCCCCTCCTCACGTCTGGCGGGGAGGGTCGGGCAGCGGCGTGGTGGTGCAGGCAGCTGGCAGCGGGTCCTGCTGCCTGCTGGGCTGAGACGTCGACCTCGAACCAGCCAAAACCCCGACATTGCCACAAAGGGGGCAACTGGAGAGGCAGTGAGGGCAGGAGCGGTTTGGCACGTCCTTCTGGAGGTCTTTTCCTTAAGTTTTGAAATTCTGAGTTTAAAAGGGCGGATTAATGGCAATCCCTGACCGCGAGTCGGGGTACGCTGAAGGCTGCTGTTGGTCTCGGGGGACTGGGGAGCCGCAAGCCTTTCCCAGGAGTGGTTTCGGCACCGCTGCAGTTGTGCTCTCCAATGGAACAGGATCAGCCCCAAAACTGCTCCGGCCGCAGCCCGCAGCACCCGCTCGCTGGGGGGTTTCTCCTGGGACCCCGGTCCGGTGCTGGCCGGGAGCCCTCCAGGTCCGGTCCAGCTGCCGAGTCAGGGCGAGCTCGGCTCCCCTGGGAGCGCGGCTGGCGTAAGGGGTGGGGGGGAGTGAGCGTCCCGATGAGCTTTCGGTCAGGGGAGGTGGGAGGTGTGTTGTGAACCCTGAAATTAGCTGGGGGTCGGGATCGCCCGATCCCGCGGAGGCGCCTGGCAGAGCTGCAGCCTGTCCCGTCCCCTGTGCCAGGCACAGTAGGTTTTACCTTGCATTTGTTTGTTTGTTGGTTGTTTTTTTTTACTTTTCCACATGCTTTGAAGCAGAGATCAAATAATCAGCTTCTACTTTAATGTGCAAATTTTGCTCACCCGATTTAAAAAAAAGAAATGAAAACAAAACCGTGGCACCAGAAAACCTGCTCCATGGGTCCCGGCCGAGATACGCCCGGAGCCAGTGTGAGGAATGGCTTTGGTGCTCTCAAACACTTTAAATGCAGAGAGGATGCCAGGGATGTTCGGAGAAGAGCACGGGGAGAGGAAAAAAATGTCTAAAAAAAAAATCTTCTAAATTCTAATCCCATGTAATAAAATAGGATGAAACCGATAGAGCTGCATTGGAGCTGAATCAGTGCCTGTGAGCCCGTGGCCGCTTTCTCCGGCGTGTTCCTGCTGCTGCTGAGGCCGGCGGCGCTGGGGGCGGCTCCGCTGGGATGCTGGGGGGCCGGGGCAGCCCCGGGACCCGCCGCTGAGCCCTCTGCGCCGCGGCCGGGCTGCGCCAGCGGCACAAGCGGAGCCGGCTGGATCGGGCTCGTCCCCAGCCCCGCGCCCTCCCTCCCGGCAGTGGGAGGCTGTGGGGAAATGCCTCCACGCTGAGCGCTGGGTTCTGCCCCGTCCGGCTCCCCCAGCAGCCGCCTCCACTCGTCCTTTGCTTTTCTTTCCTTCCCAACAGTCCAGACACCAGAAAACCAACACACGCGTGGCGGGTCGCGCAGTTGCTGCTGCGCTCAGTTCCCGGCGTCGCGGGGAAGCAGAGCCTCCCGCTGAAAAAGATCTCAACTCCTTTCTCTCCAAAACTTCTTGGAAAGTACTCTTTCAAAGCAGTTTTCTTGTTTTTATTATTTTCTATAAAAACAAAATTAAAATCACATTTTCCCTAATTCTCATTTTCTGAATAGTACATCCTCTGTTTTCCTACCCTTTCCCGTAGCTTTACGCGGTGGGCAGCGGGGTGAGGAAGAGCGCAGGCGAGAATCAGTAAAACTTGAAACGCTTGAAGCTAATGAGATTCGACCCAGTTTGCGTTGGGAAGCTGTGGCTGGATGAGAGTTTGTCCCCATCTGCGAGTTTTAGGGTGCAAATGACTGGAGATTTTTCTGCCATTTTCTTTCCAACTCGTTCTTTAATGATTTTTTTCCTCAGAAAGCGAAGGCTTTCTGAGGAAACGGGTGCGGTTTGCATTGGGCGCCCGACAGGACTTCCAGGTCCCCGTCTCCGCGGCGTGTTCGGTGGGTGCTGGGGATGCCAGGGGCTCGGCAGCACCCTGACGGCTCTGCAGCGTTTTTTTATCTGCTTCGCCTACCGGTCTCCCGTTAAGACAGAATCGGCACAATACGTCCCTGGGCTGTAGTGAAGCCGGAGGTGTGTGCCATTCCCCGGTGCCGTGCGGGAGCAGGGCTTGTCCTCGGTTCCCAGGACGTGCCGGGATGCGCCGGGGCGGCTGCTCACGCCCGCCCTGTGCCCGCAGATCGCCTCCCTGCTCAAGGACCACGAGCGCATCCAGGCCGGCCAGACCAGCGCGCCCAGCGACGACGACAGCGACATCAAGAAAATCAAGAAGGTGGGTGGTGGCGCGCGAGCGGCGCGGGGCCAGAGCTGGCGCTCGGCGGGGTCCCGGTGCTCGTGGCAGTGCGGCAGGCGCGCTCCGTGTGGGGCTGGTGGCGATTGGCCTGGGGGAGCTGTCTGAGGAGGTGTCTCTGCTAACGGGGTTTTTTTAGGAGGAAAATGTGTTTCGCAGAACAAAACCTTCTGTTGGCTGCGTTTGCTCCGCGGGGCACTCGCCGCTTTCCGCGGGTGAGCGAGGCGTCCCTGCCCGTGCCGGCTCGTGCACAAACGGCACCACTTACCTCTCGCTCCTCCCGCGGCTGGGGTTACGTCTCTTACTGCTGCGAGGAAGAAGCCACCCCCCAGCAGGGACCGATAGGCCCCCTGAGGGCTCTGCTCCAAACGCCGCACGCTTGGGCAGAACCAGCCGCGCTTGCCAGCAGACGCGGCTTGCCGTGTGCCCTGCTCCCGCAGGCGATTCCCTGAGCCCGGCAAGCGTGGAAGTGCCTCGGCCTCCCTGCCGTGCTGCAGAGGGGACCGGCGCTGCTGCTGCTTGGGTAGCGGGTGCTGCTCTCGCCCGGCCCCCGGGAAAGCCTCCGCCGGCGCCAGGGCACCCGCTGCCCCGTGCAGGGAACGTGGGGTTGAACCCCACGGGCGTGGGGCAGTGGGCAGTGGCTGCACGCGTGGACGGAGCTCTGGGCACAGACCGGGATGTGCTGCGGATGCTCGTTTACACGAGGAAGCGTCGGAAGCTTCTCTAGGTCGCTGAATACATCTCTGCCTGTTGGGGTGCGCAGAGAGGTGCTGGCTCCAGGGGGGCTTTGGTGCCCCGGTTCGCCGGGCGATGGCGGGTGCCGGGTAGGGCTCAGCACCCGGCAGGCTGGGAGTCGCCGCCTGCGCGACTCGTCAGCCCGGACCCTAATGCGGCCGCTGCCCCCTCGGCAGGTGCAGAGCTTCCTGCGGGGCTGGCTGTGCCGCAGGAAGTGGAAGACGATCATCCAGGACTACATCAGGTCCCCCCACGCCGACAGCATGCGCAAGAGGAACCAGGTCGTCTTCAGCATGCTGGAGGCGGAGGCCGAGTACGTCCAGCAGCTCCACATCCTCGTCAACAACTTCCTGCGGCCGCTGCGGATGGCGGCCAGCTCCAAGAAGCCTCCCATCACGCACGACGACGTCAGCAGCATATTCCTCAACAGGTGAGTTCCATCCCGGGCTCCAAGAGCTCTGCAGCTCCCCGGCAGAGCCGACAGCCTCCGGGCAGGTGTTGGTGGCTGCAACCCACTGTCCTCCCCTGGGAATGGGTGTTGGGGTGCTCGGTGCTGGAGGCTCCCCGGGAGCCTGCAGCTTGGCCCCCGAAGCCATGGTTGGAAGCTCACCATCCCCATGGGACGCCTGCGCAAGCAGCCCGCTGAGTGCTTGGCACTGACACGAGGCGGTGCCACGGGAGACGGTGCTGCAGGGCCTCGGTAGCGGGTTGGGCTGCCAGGAGCCCGTCGGTATGACGCCCTGCTCTGGTGTCGGGGAGGACGGTGTCCTTTGGTGCTGATGGCAGCCCACAGGTAGCGATGGACGGGCGAAGCGGGGAGAACACAGCTCTTGCAGGAGATGGGGGGGGGGGGGCGTAGCCTCTCCGGCACGGGGTCGTCGCCACTGCAAAATGTGCTGAGAGCGGCCGTGCCCGGGCGCGGGCAGGGATGGGAGGTGCTGCTTCCGACCCCAGCCAGGCCGTGGTGGTGCCAGGTGTGTCAGCGGTACGTGCCGGGTTTAACGGCAGCGGCAGTGCCGCCATCTCACGGACGGCACTGACCCCAGCGGCAAGTCCTCCCAGCCAGCCCTGGAGGTGCCGGCCATCCGTCCCTTGCAGAGGGGAGCGTGTCCGGCAGCGGCGCTCACGGCTCCCGGGGTTTGCTCCTGCCTCTCTCCGCCGCCCTCCCAGCTGCTGCTGGGCCGCCTGGGGTGCCAGCCCGCCCTGGAAGCTGAGCCGGCCCCACACCGCAGAGCCCGGGTTCCATCTCTCCCCCACATCTGGGCTTGTGCGAAGCCAGCGCCTCGGCTGGGGCTGCCGAGCCCCGCTGCCCGGCCTTGTCTCGTCCCCGTGGCCCGAAGGAGGTCCCTCGCCGTGGGGTCTCTTGGAGAACGCGGGCTGGCTCGGAGCTCCAGCCAGGAGCACCCTGTCCTGCCGAGGCCAGGGAGAGCCGGGGTGCCCGGGGCGGGGAGGCCGACGGGTGCCTGAGGGGCTGCACCCCGCCGAGCGTCGCCCGCCCGCAGGAGCGGGGCTGCCCCGGCTCGGCGGAGCTCTGCCCTCCTCGGCAAAGGCTTTGGCCCGTTCCCGCTCTGCCGGGCCTGGCGGGCCGCGGCAGCGCTCGGGCAGGGCCGGAGAGCGCGGGCCGTGGCGGAGGCAGAGCCGCCCGGCCGGGAGAGGGTGATTCGTGCGCTGCTGGAAGCCGAGCAAACGCCGTGCCTGGCTGTCGGCGCGACAGGCGGAAGGCGTCAGTCTCCCAAGGGGAGTGGAACTGGTAGCAGAGGGGATTATTAATTAGCTCCCAGCCTGCGGCTAACGGGGACAGGGGCACGCACGGGGTCGGACAGCGGGTGCTGGGCGCGGGGGAGCCGATGGCGCTTTCGCCCCCCCCAGCACCGCTCTGCAAGGCTGGCCTGGGGGTGGGGGGCTCATTCCCTTGCGGTAAGGGGGGTCTGGGCTCCCCTGCATTTTGGGGTTGACTTCTGAGGGGAGCTTCAGGCTGCTGGGTTCGTCCCCCTCCTCCTCTGTCCTTGTCCACCCTTCTGTGCGCACCCCCTCTGCACCCACCACCTCCCTGGCCAGTCCGAGGGTGCTCCTGCCCCCACTCTGGGCTGGTGATTTCGTCTAATGACTCATTATTTGCCACTTGCTCGCCTGTCTTTTCACTCCTGGGTTTATCTTTCAGCGAAACGATCATGTTTTTGCACCAAATCTTTTACCAAGGCCTGAAGGCAAGGATATCCAGCTGGCCGACGCTGGTGCTGGGTGAGTGCGTCTCGCCTCCTCGCCGCGTTTCCTTCCCGCTCGCCGGCAGAGCCCAGCCCGCGCTCCTCCTCCTCGTGCGATTCCACAGGCGCTTTGCTGTCCGGCCGCAGTGGTGAAGCGCGTTGCACAGCACGTCGTTGCTTGTTCACGTCGGTCACGGAGGCGAGGACGGGAGCAAAAAGCCCCAGAGAAACCCAGTTGCTGCGTTCCTGGTTCTGCCGCGCGGTGGGAGGGGTGGGCCGGGCCGGGCCACGCACGGGGGAGCTGGTGCTGAAGAGGTTGCTGTGTCCGACGAGACCCTCAGCTAGCTCTGCAGGGAGTCTGTAAAACCCCAGCTGGGCAGGCCTGGGGCTTGCACAAGCAGCACGAGGCGCTGGGTGGGACCCGGGGGTGAGGAGGGTTGGGGGCTGGGGGGGCTGTGCTGGGACCCCGGGGCGTGGGCTGGACCCGCACACCCACCTCCCCGCCGCCTCTCCGCTCGCAGCCGACTTGTTCGACATCCTGCTGCCCATGCTGAACATCTACCAGGAGTTCGTGAGGAACCACCAGTACAGCCTGCAGATCCTGGCGCACTGCAAGCAGAACCGGGACTTCGACAAGCTGCTGAAGCACTACGAGGCCAAGCCCGACTGCGAGGAGAGGACCCTGGAGACCTTCCTGACCTACCCCATGTTCCAGGTGACCGCTGGTGCCGGGATTGGCCCTGGGGATGCCGACATGGCGCCGGCAGCAGGGGACGGGCTGAGTGGCGCAAACCCAGCCCCGCAGCAGACACCGGGTGGTGGGGAGGCAAAGCCGGGGTGAAGATGGCCTGTGGCTGGACCCCGCGTGGTCCCACTCTGCTCCTGGGACCTGCTCAGGCCATTGCTGGGCTGGTCGGTGCTGCGGGAGGACTTCGCTGCCGGCTTCCCAGTTAGCCCATGCTGCTGGGACATGGATGGGGCACAGCAGGGTCCTGGGCAAAGCGCCACGCCATTCCCCCTCTTCCTCAAGTTTTAGCACGAGGAACTTGGACGCTTTCATAACCTCCTGGATCAGGGGGCCTGAGGCACAGTGTCCCTGGCCACGGAGGCTCCGGGAGCAGCGTGGGGTGGGCACCCGCAGCCCTCTGTGCCCCCTCCAGCCTGCCCGCTGCCCGCGCTGCGCCGCGGCTGATGCCCTGGTCTGTTGTGCCGCAGATCCCCAGGTACATCCTGACGCTGCACGAGCTGCTGGCTCACACCCCCCACGAGCACGTGGAGAGGAACAGCCTGGATTACGCCAAGTCCAAGCTGGAAGAGCTCTCCAGGTCAGACCCACTGCTGCCCATCGCTGCCCGTCCCTGCGGCCGGGGCTGGGGGACCCGAGGCAGCTCTCGCACCCAGAGGGTTCGGGCTGGTGGAGGAGCTCTTGGCTGGGCTGCCGGCACGGTGCGCTGCCCTTCTGGGTGGGGAGAGGGGCTGGGACAGGCAGACCCTGACCCACAGGGTTTGGAGAGCATGCAGTGCCGGTGGGGCCGGGCTGGCCCAGGTACAGCGCCCGCAGGGAGAAGCCGGTGGAGGCGGTGACGGAGGGGCTGTGCTGCCCCTCGGGGATGGGACGCAGGAGAAGCTCGGCCTCGGTTCGCTCGGAGCCTGTTGGCCGTCCCTGACAGGGACGAAACCCCTCGTGAGCCGCTGGCACGGGGGGATGTGCCTGCTCGAGCCGGGTGCTGTGGGTGACCTTCTGGGGAGCTCGCCCAGTGCCGCTGCCTGCCCGCGCGCCCTGCCTGCTGCGCGGGCACCGGCAGCGACCACGGCCCTGCGCTAAAGGTGCCTCGCGCTGCCTTAGCCGGGACCTGCCCTCCCGTTGCCCTGTCCTCTGCGTTTCGAAGGCTGAGGCATTCCCGTGCCGTCTCCCACCCTCCTGTGCAAATCCGTCCCCGGAGCCGGCGGGATGGGAGCCTGGCTGCTTCTGGCCAGGGCTGCGTTTTTCCAGGGCCCCTTAACAACGAAATATGAGTTCTGGAGGGCTGGGATGGCTCTGAAGGTCTGGCTCTGTCCTCTGTCTGGCGCGGGTCTGCTGCTGGGTGCTGGCGGCTGCCCCATGGGAAGGGGCCAAGTGCCTCCGAGGTCTCCGCAATGAGCCCCTGGGAATTGGCTGCGATTCCCTGTTCCCGATGCTCTCCCCCCACAGGCCACAGACTGAAGCGTTCTGTGTCCCTTGCCGGCGTATTGCAACGGTGCTAAACCCAGCGGCGCTCCTCGGTCCTGAGGCAATCCATAGAAAGAGTGTCCGTCCCTTTTCTCACTCCTCAAGGAGCAGTGACGTTGGAGGGGGCTGGTGATGGCAGGATCTGTCTGCCCTAAATCTGAATTTCCTGATTTCCAAGCAAGAAATACTGACGTTTCAATATTTGGGGATCTGGAGGTACGGTCCAGGCTGATGTGTAGGTTACCTCCTGAGCCCCCGGGTCT